>NW_019416942.1:41276-188736 GCF_000390285.2 Anoplophora glabripennis
TATATATATGTTCACTCCAGAAGAAAGAGTGTCGAAAACCATCCGCATTCTTTCATAATGCCTCGTGTAATAATTGGTTAACTAAACACATGATTTTTTCCCTTGATTCGAAAAACGCCACGGTTTTCGAATTGATAAATTTGTGGTGTCTGGCCAGCTGTTAAATATACTTATTTTTCTCAGTGTAGGTATCCTGGTTTTTGTTCTATGAATAAAAAAGTTAATGGATTCATATTTTACCTACTAATTAGAAAAGTGTAAACTTTATTTATAAATAAGGTGTCTCACAATCAAAAAAGAAATAGAACTCCTTAATGGAAACGAAGTATAAATTTGTTTAAAAAAAATTATATATATTTCGTTGTTACTGTAAATGAAATTTGAGAAATTTCAGAGCAGTCTCTAAAACATTAAACTGTATTACTTTGTTACCATCAAAAAAGATATCAGTAACTACCTTCTTATTTCTGACACATCTTAAAAATATAAGTGAAATATTTAAATATTTTTATTTAAGTTGGGTAGTACTTAGGAATATAATACTAATTCTAAAATTAACTACTTTGTGATGTATATATGTGATATATTGTATGAGACTATTAGTACATAAGTATATGAGAATAAATTTTTTATTGATATGAATAATTTACAAAACTGAATATCTGTTTTCAGACTAGTATCATAAAATGGTTTAAATATTTTACAGGTACTTTTAATTCATGCTAGTGTTTGTTTAAATAAATAAATACATTCATTTACATATATATCAGTGACTAGGTGTTTTATTTTATCTATGATAACTAGACATCGGAAACTTTGTGGCAAATATCAAATAAATAAGCAGTAGATATTATGCTAGTAAGCAGCAATACGCGTTATACTCGTAATATCAGAAATAGGCTAAACCTGTGGTTAAGCCGTGTGCCGCTCTATGCTCTCTCTCGATACACAATGCTACTGACTGCCAAAAAAACAAGTGCCATACACTCGACCAAGCAAACCGTTAAACTCACTCACACACGCACAAATGACAATGAAATGCGCGGCCAACCTCCCTCAGCAAAAAAACTTGAATTGTTCACCAACACGCCATCGCCAAGCCGACAGTGTAGGTATTACCATGCCATTAGATACCTATCGAATAAATTGATCGATGCGAAGCTTCAGATCAGTGGCAGACATGTACATGTTATTGTAGCTACAATGATGCCGATAGTGGAATTACTAAAATGTGAAGTAGTTGATGTTTCGCGACCATTAATAAAAAAAGCATCTGTTAAAAACCTCGAATATTTTAGATATCATCGGTAAATGTTGAACGGTCATTTTCGTTTTTGAAATGGGTATTTATCGATTGCCGAAGACGATTAACCGCAGAACACTTTGGACAACTGTTAATTATTTTCTACAATCGCTTTTCTTATAAGTTAGATATTATTATTTTGTTAACTTTTGCTGCTACCTATTATTACGTACATTTTATGGTGAGTTCCGTGTGAAGCGTTTAGTGTAGAAAAATAGACACTGCCCCGTTTTGTTTTATACTGTTATGCAAATACATATACTGGGTGTCCCGGACCACCCGACAACCCTTTCTAAAATCCAAAGTATATGGTTATGTGAAAAATGGTTCAGATGAAAGTTACTGGTCTCCAAACGGCACATTTATCGTGACCTTGCCTGTGACCTTGAATGTCGTTTTCAAGGTCGTTTCAAGGTCAACTTAGTATTTTTTACCTAAATGGAAATCCTTATTTCCAACCCCGGATTCGGAAAGTGCGGAAAATTCTACGTTCAGTTGATGTATCATGTGTGGTATCCATTTGACGCCCAAGGTCACGTGAAGGTCAATTTTGTTTTATTGTTTATGGTTTCTTTTTGTATCTAAGTACTTTTTCAACTGCATTACATAAAAAACAGTTTTATCTTATTAACATTGAAAATAACTTTCTTATTATGATTTTATGTTATTATGTCATTATGTTATGTTATACATTAACACCTTGGGGAATCAAATGGACCCCACACATGATACATCATCTGAACGTAGAATTTTCCGCTCTTTCCGAATCCGGGGTTGAAAAAAAGGGTTTCCATTAAAAAAACTTTGAAAATGACCTTCAAGGTCACAGACAAGGTCACAACAGTATGCGCCTCTTGGAGGCCAGTAACTTTCATCTGAACCATTTTTCACATACCTAACCACGTACTTTGGATTTTAAAATTGGTGGACGGGTGGTTTGGGACACCCAGTACCTATATTCTTATATTGTATATATAAGAGAACCAGACCTACAGCGAACCTTCGAGCGAAACCGGTACCATATTGTAGCCGTTCTAACATTTCCGATCTCTAATGATGATACATTTACGTTTATTTCGAATGTATTACTGATTCTGAGAATTTAATGTAATTTTCTACATTTTAATCAGATTTTACGCAAGAGATCTATAAAAGGTAAAGTGCCAAATACTTCAAAATATCAGAATTTTGTTTTAACTGAGAAAGTAAATAACGTATAGAAAATAACAGGTTTCTATAGTAATTTTTGAAAAAGTTACTGGAGCAAAAAGCAAACATGTGATATAGTGCTTGTTGCACTTGTATCTGGGAGATCTCCATCCGGGCGAGTGTGTCAAAATGTAGTTTCCAATTAAAAACTCGAAGGACCATTGATAAGAATTTATTGTTTAAATATAATTGAGCTTGAGTTACGATATGTTCTTGGATATGTTCTTGAACATACAAATTTTATGAGTGTAAAGACAGGAAAATATGTCCTGCTCAAAGTTATACTTACACTAACAACGCGGGCATTGCCATCTTAAACATAAGTACCTATTAAAATATACATTTATTGAAATCAATAATAATGATAATAAATTGCAGTGAGCTACAACACTACTGAAATCAGAAAAACTTACAAATATTAAAATTATTAAATCGGGATGTGACGAAAAAAATAAATTTTTTAAAAATACCTTAGGTACAATTTTTATAAGAAACTTTTTTCTAAGTTAAAAAATAAAAGGGTCCTGATTCATAATACAATCATAATACGAAAAATTAAACCATAGCACAAATCTATCATAAACAACATCAACAAGTAACACCAAACAATTACTGGGCAAAATGTGCAAAACGTCCCATTCCTAAAATATGAAATTTAACCACACATTTCTGGCATACATACTTAAACAGACATAAAATTTTTGCGTAGGTCTATTAAATAAATCGGAAGGTTTTTGACATATCCGGAGGTATGATCCAATAGACTGGAGGAAGCTTTAGTACGAGTATATCAGTAGCATTGTAGGTATAAACATTTATATCAAAATCCGTACTTAAAGATTAGCCTTTGTCACAAAGACAGGATATTAGACCAAGATAAACATTTTTATAACCACAACATATTAAGCTTTTCATTTTGTATTTATATATTTAAATTAGGTATATTTTATTGGTGGAATAATAAATAATTAAATAATAATTTATTAATCCAACATAATTCTTTCAATTTTCTAATTTTTCTAAATCCAATGATGTGTTTTATTGTGTTAATTTAGTTTAATGATGATTAAATGGAATGTTATTGTTATAATAGGAATCACTAGTATTGTTGACGTATTAGTACCTACTGCTAATCAGGATTTAAAGTATTTTAGGATGAGTACATGGTACATGTAACCAATACACGTTAAAATTTGTGGTGTTAATTACATTTCCAAGGTTTTTTCCTTTTATGCTCTAATAAAAAAATACATTCAGACACCAAAAAATCTTGACCTTGGAGATAGGAGATATGTTAGAATGGTTAGCATAACATCGTCTCTGTTTCATTGGATGTCGGGAGATGAAGTCATTGAACTAGGCAGATGATGTTGAGTTTCTGCGAAATTCGAGAAATTACCTCAAACAGGAATCGAAATCATCACTCTTTGTGACAAATTGGAATTAGAACAAATACTGTTGAAGATAGTTTATCTAACCATGTCATTCAAAACGTATAGGGAACTTTTATTTCAAATATACAGGGTGTAACTTTAGCTGAATTGTTTCAAGGCTCATTATGAATCCATATTCTACATGGATATAGGTACATACTGCATTTGATTTTTTTGTTATAAACATGATTTCAGCTACGTCATCATGAAATGTCCAAAAAAGCACTGACCCAATTTTAAATTTCAAAGACTAATTATTTTTTGGAGTTTTTGATATGTACACTGTATTTAAAATTGTATTATTTCTAACAAGAAATTTCTATAGATTTCTTTATAAAATGAATAGTTTGAAGTTACTGTCGATTGATTTCACTCTGATGTATATTAATCTGATTTAAATTAATAGGTAATTCTAAACTACATATTTTTAAATACAATTAGAAATAAAATGAATCAATCTAATTTTCAAAATACAAAGTAACTTTGAAATTCTGAGGCAGTATCCCCGAGTTTCTTCATTACAGATTGAGATTATTGTTCAACTGGTATCCCCAGTTTCTACATTCTGCGTTAAACATTTTATATTTATAAATGTCAAATTTTTCAAACTTTAAGACGCGAAAGCTAAGCCCTTAAGAACATAGATTCACAAATGCTTTCTTAAATAGGTTCAAGTAATCACTTTTATAGTGGTACCAACTGTACGACAGTATTTTTTACACCCTGCATTAAGACCCTATTTTAGATATTACGAATTTATCAATATCAACAGCTCAAGTGGTTAGTTGACGCTCATTAGTTCATTAGTTTTGTTTAGATTACAAATTCCAAATAGGTCCTTTTGCCTAAATTTTGAAAACAAATCAATTTACGTAAAGACTGTGACGTGAAAACATTGTGAATTGTGCCACAATTGAATATTGAATTTTAGGTGGGTTTTCTCACTAAGCATACCTACCTATTTAGTTGGAATAATGGCTTATTCATATAATTCGTGAGTTTTCTCACTGAGCAGGAATTTATTATTTAGTAGCAATAATAGCAAATTCATATAATTCAGAAATTTTCTCACTGAGCTTGTCTTTCTAATAGTATAGTTTTACATATTGCTATAAATTTTCTTACTGAGTACTCTTATTTACATATATCCTGAACATTGCTATATTATCTTGAAAATAATAATTGTTAGAGGTGTTATATAAATTTACGTTGTCAATCTGATTGAGAAGTTAGCTATTTGATTTGGCGACCGTCACTAATTAGGCTGTATGTTCTTTTGAAGAAATATGAATTAAAGTACTAATCATGACAATTGACATTTGATGTGAATAAATTGTCTATGCATTTGAGGCACTTTACTGTTTTGCTCGTCAGTACTGACAGTGTAGAGATCCATGAATAATTTTTTTGTGTGTGTCGTATGTGTTTGTCCCGGTACTCAGGTGGGGTGCATAGCGAGTTTGCCCTTTGCATTCATTAACACTTGCACCTGGTGCTGGTGGATTAGTCGGGAAGGTGTCCTCAGGCTAATTAGAGCCACAAGACGCATGGAGCCCTCCAAGTGGATGTTTGTGAGTTTGACCTTAACACCCATTGCACACCTGGAGTTGTCACCGGGAGGAGTGTCAAAAACAGTACGAAAATATATAAAAGAGTTTGATGATAAGTAGTACAACAGTTGCTTATTGATTGTGCGGTAGATATATCACACACTGTACACTTTTAATGTTAACTGGACACATTTATATTTATGCTCAGTTATGTTTTCAAATTATTTACAGACATATTTAGTACCCACTCACTAAGAAAGTATCATCTCGCTATCACAATCGTCAAGTCCTGATCGGATTTATGTTTTTCTTTAGTTACGCATATATTTACGCCCGCAAGAAGAAAACAAATATTCACATGTCATCGTAATAATCGACAACTGATTTCCACCCTTCTCACCCTTTTCAGCCGTTTATTTCTCCTTACGAAACACTTCAAATCCTACACAACTTAATTCCAGTCTAACATTCACATGTAATTTTATAGAATTAAACTTTTCACATTTGTATGGCTACAAAGTAAACTGAAATATACCGCCAGTAAAACATTTCGTTGCATTCTAAGTTGAAGTTAGAATATATGTAAATAAGTACTACATACTATAGATAACAAGACAACCTTGAAGTAAAATATTTGTAGTCACTGACACAATAAGTCAATAGAACACATTCATTAAGTGATGGCTTTAAAATTCAGTAGATTGTTTAGAAACTTAAATAGAATTAACAGCAAGAGATGCGTATCCCAATATTATCCCATTGATGAATACATTTTCGGACTAACAAATGAACAAATACAAGTAAGTTATTGATGTAAATACATAATTATTTGCATGTTGTTTGTGTAAACAAGACTTGTAGCAAAATACAATCTAAAACAACATTTAGCTCAGAGATGCAGTCTTTAACTTTGTCCAAAAAGAGTTGGCGCCAAAAGCCAACGAAATCGATAAGAACAATAAGTTTGACGACTTGAGGAATTTTTGGAAGAAATTGGGAGACTTAGGTTGTTTAGGTAAGACAGATTATTTCATAAAATAAATAAATAACTCGGCGGATTATAGTCAATAAACACTTTTTAAAAAGTTAGGTATATATTACCGTTACTTTAATAAACACCTATTATTATAATAAATGTTTATAAAATGATATATAAATGATAAGGCATATTATGAAATAACAAGTAGATTATATTTCAACATTGAAATATGTCGAAATATTCTTCGACGTCATTGACTGTGGTCATTATGGTGAATTTAACCCTCAAAGATATATCCATATATGATTCACCGCCCATATCTTGCGGTTAAGTAACAATGACGAAAATGTGACTTGACAATATCCGAAAAAAAATTATCATATCATTAAGAAGAACTATTTGGACACTAATTTGGAAAACCCAACTGTAAAAAAAATTAAAAAGTTTCATGAAAGTAGCGCCAAAGCAAAAAATTGTGATAATTTTATTTTAAGCAAAAAAATGTACAATGCTATTTTGTTAATATTTAGACAATAGTTCAATCGTTTGTATATTTTATTTTAAATTGTACCTATTTATTTAACTATAAAATCTGGATTTCTCAAAAAAAAAACAACTGAGGAAATATTATCTTGAGGGAACAATTCAGATTTGGAAATCTAAAGATGTGATTTATAAATTATACTGCATGTAACTAAAATGCTTGGACAATCTTTAATCATGAATTCTAATCACCAACTAATTTCAGAAAGCTTATGGAAATACATAACTGTAAATGCTTCATTATCGAAATACGCTCTATTAATTTAATGAAAAGATTTAATTCAAGCTGCATAAGACAATCGAGGAAAATGATATAAATAATATTTTGTTTCGTTATATACAAATATGCTTACTTAATATCATTACCACCATTTAAATAATTATTTCGACAAAAAAAATTGCCCGCGAGTGTAAGAGAAACTTGTAAAAAATGCTAAGGTACCTATATAAATATTGTTATTAGACCGGGGTCGATCTGTCAAAATATTCCACTTCTTGGATGTAAGAGGGGGCAAGCTAATTTTTGCTGGAATACCTTCAGTACAACACATAATAAAAGTGCAGATCTCTAGATCTGGGCGACGCACGTCCGGTACATTCTCAAAATTGCAAATATGTTTAAAAAAATACCTATTTTATCTGAGTTTTTTACTTATATCTTGGAACTTATGCATTTTGGAAGAATATTGAAAAGTTTTAGAATTGAATTTTGCACAATTTACTGTAAGTTAAAAATGTTTAAATATTACCGATGTTGCAAAATAGCAATAATTGATAAAAAAAAGCAAAAAAGTTTTTGAATATATATATTTTTTGATGTTTTAATTGCTCCGAGGGCATTCTAATTTTGGTAAAAAAACTTTAGAGTATAATAAAACAACACACCAAATTTCATTAAAATCGGTTGAATAGTTTTCGAAAAATAATTTTTTGAAAAAAAATTTGAAAAAATTTTTCGAATTTTCAAAATTTTGTACAGCCACAAATAAAGCATCTATATACTTGAAAATTTTTTCACATAGAAAAGACCGATCAATCTTTCAAATTGTTTTTGAAAAATTGAAATCGGTTGATTAGGATGGCCACAGTAAATTTTTAAACATAACACCCTTTTTTTATTTTTAAACAGTTAGATTACATTTATCAATTTGAAATTTAGTTTTTTTCAAAAATTATAATTTTAAATTACTCGGAAAGCCCCCCTCCCCGACTTTTCGTGTTTTGAGTCACTTTCCGCGCATGCGAGCGACAGTTTTTCCGCTGATTTATCTATGTTGCCGATAACTTATGGATATGAAAATTTTTTCCAGCTTAAACTCGGAATAACGAAGCCACTGGATCAAAGATTATTGCTAAATTGTTTATAAATTAACGGTAAATGCCGATAAATTTTGACCGCTTATATATTGAGAACCAATAAACGAAATTTAACTTTTTCTTTTAAAAGAAGTTTTTCTGAGTATTTTAAAATTATAATTTTTGCAAAAAACTAAATTGTAAATTGATATATGTAATCTTATTGTTTAAAACTAAAAAAAGAGTGTTGACTTTAAAAATTTACTGTGGCCATCCTAATCAACCGATTTTTCAAAAACCATTTGAAAGGTTGAGCGGTCTTTTCTAGGTATGTGAAAAAATTTTCAATTATCTAGATGCTTTATTTGAACCGATTTTAATGAATTTTGGTGTGTTGTTTTATTATACTATAAAGTTTTTTTACCAATATCAGAATGCCCTCGGAGCAATTAAAACATTTCAAAAAAATTATCCAAAAAATTTGCCTTTTTTCATCAATTATTGCTATTTTGCAGCAACGGCAATAAATTTAAACATTTTTAACTTACAGTATATTGTGCAAAATTCAATTCAAAAACTTTTTTCCTTTTCAATATTCTTCCAAAATGCATATGTTCCAAGACATATAAGTAAAAAACTCAGATAAAATAGGTATTTTTTAAAATTTTTGCAATTTTGAAAATGTTCCGGACCTCGCCCAGATCTAGGGATCTACACTTTTATTATGTGAGTTGTACTGAAGGTAATCCAGAAAAAATTTGTTTACCCCCTCTCACATCAACCTCAAAACAGATCCGTCCTGATCTATATGGACAATTAAAAATTAAAGATACATACTTGATCGGTAAATCTGAATAAAATCAGTTCAGCCATTTAATGTAGAAAAAATGATTTTCTTTAAACTTTGTCTCTAAAATGAAATTTTTTTCCTTAGTTTGTGACGTAGAAATTACTATAAAAGTTTTGTAAAACGGAACAGTTCTAAGGACTTGGGTATTTCCGTAAATGTTACTAAATTTTTAAGTAATTAGATGATACTGTGTGATTGTGCTTGTGAAATACTTAAGTAAACCGTCACATTTCAAGAAATGTATAAGACGTCTTATAGTTTTCCAGTTATTTGCAAGCTTATTGCATTAACTTCTCTCACATTTTTGACGAACTACGATGTGCTCTTTGTTTAAGCAAAACGGGAAGGTTGTTTCCAAAATATAATAAGTAGATATTTTTTTTTCTTTGTTCAGTCGTATACTTCCTTATTATAATTCGTCTAAATAAATACTATAAGATTGTTACCCTGTACAAACAAGACCCTTCCCCCTTCCGGATTTCATTTTATGTTTTAGGAATTACTGTTAGCAACGAATATGGAGGCACAGGTGGTACCTACACGGATCATGTCATTATTATGGAGGAACTATCCAGAGCCTCCTCAGCTATAGGGTTAAGTTATGTAGCCCATTCTAATCTCTGTGTGAATCAGATCCACCTAAATGGTACCGAAAAACAGAAACTGAAATATTTGCCAAAGGTATTTCTTTTACTTTTGCATTAATGGGAAGAGGGACATTTGTTCCACATAAACACTACAAAAAAATATTTGTTTACCAAAGACCATATCATTTTTCTGACCTCACTAATTAGAACACAATGTGTCAAAAAATGAAGGAATATTTTCCTAGTCCAGATTTAAGAATATTTTCTTATACTAACATTAGCACAAAACACGGTCTCACCAGGGCGTTGAAGTTTAAAAAAGGATATGCAGTAGCTTCATCAGAATATAGGAATCTTTAACATATTTTTGTTGTCATTTCTTATTCAGATGATATTTACAGAAATATTGTTTTAAAAATCCAGTATTCTATATTTTTAAATCGAAAATTTAAAGGGCAAATATTTGGGTAAGAGAATATTCTTAAAGGACACATTTATAGATTATATGGCAGTAAGTTGATAACTAAACTGGCGCAGAATAGTATCTGATATTTTAACCCCCAAAATGTTTGTAGTAATATTGGCATAATACATTTTTTTTTGTTATAAGGCGTATCTACAGAGTGGTCTGAATTTTATGCAGGAAACTTCGAGGGCAGATAAGGCACCTCTTTAAAATAATAGGTGTTTGCCTTATAAACATAGGTCTAGAACGGCCCCGTTTTAGACATACAGGGTGTTGAAGTTGTTAAAAAAAAATCATTTTTTGTTTATATCTCCGAAATCTATTAACCGATCTCAATAAAATTGGGTACAGATAATGTATGATAGTAGGCCTTGCATTCCCTAAAATATGAGCTCTAAGTGATTGACCAGTGGTGTACAACTGGACATGGTCACCCCCTTTTTTTATAAAAAAACCTACGCCACTGTATTTGTTACAAGCTATTGTAACGGATTTATATTCTAATGTACAAAATACGTAAAAAAGGTAACTTGAATTTTTTCCCTAAAGTTCATCGTTCTCAAGTTATTTATACCAATACAATCCCCTTGTGGCAGATACTTCTAACGACTATATTACAAGAATATTTATGTTTATGCATAAAAGTAAGTGAAATTTGTAAGCACATCAACAAAAGTCTTTACACTCGTCGCTTTCATCTTTTTGGATAAAACGATATTTGGAAAATCACGACGGCGCAATGAAAGGCACAGAAATGAAAATTTAAGAACATTTGACGACAACCCTCGGCTAAGTACACGAAGAGCGTCTCGGCAACTTGGGGTGAGTAAATCGAAAATTTGAAAAGTTCTACATAAGGATGGCAGAAATCCGTATCATTTACAACCTGTGCAAAATTTACTTCCGGGAAATGTAGAGATACCTGAATTTTTGTTAGTGGTTGTTTTAAAGTCACAACATAATCCAAAATTCTTACTAGAAGTACTTTGAACCGACAAGGCAAGGGGTAGTGAATTTTCACAATATTTGGTCACAAGAGATCTTTTCAATACGAATTTTCTGTGAAAGTGTGGCTTGGAATAATTCGGACCTTTCTTCTTCTCATCCCATCTAAATTCCCAGTCATTCCTAAATTTTCTAGAAAACCATCTATTTGAATGATTAGAGGATGTTCCATTAAATATACCACAAAATAGCTGGATACAAATGGATGGTGCTCCTGCGCATTTTAGGAGAATAACACAAGAATGACTTAATGAAAATTATATGGGGCGATGGATAGGTTGAAGACCAAATGCCAATGTCAACCATAATGGTGCAGAGAATTCAGTGTCTTGACCAGCCAGATCGCCAGATCTAAACCCCCTGGACTTCTATCTGAAAAGTAAAGTTTACTCTACTCCAATAGATACAAGACCACAACTACTGCAGCGAATAGAAGACGGGTGTAATGAATTAAAAGAAAACCACCACATGATATTAGTTAGGTAATTCCATTAATCATTAATAGAAGTTGTCAGAAATGTATCGATGTGGATGGTTCGCATTTTGAACAATTGCTGTAAATACGTAACGTTAATTTAGTTTCTTGTTTAATTGTTGTTTATAAAAAAACTACGCCACTGTATTTTTTTACAAGTTATTGTAACGGATTTATATTCTAATGTACAAAATACGTAAAAAAGGTAACTTGAATTTTTTCCCTAAGATTCGCCGTTCTCAAGTTATTCATACCAATACAATCCCCCTTGTGGCAGACACTTCAAACCATAATATTACAAGAATGTAAGTGCAACTTGTAAGCAGATCAACAAAATTATTTCCACATCACCTGTGAGGTAGTGTTCCTAGTGTGTTTTAGTTTCCCCTGGAGCTTTAATCCACTATCTTTACAAATAAGAACAATTTAAATCAAAATAATAATAAAAATACATTTACCAAGTAGAGGACGACCCTTGTCCAGTTGTACACCACTGGTTGAACCTTTAGAGCTCATATTTTAAGGAATGCAAGGCCTACTGTACTGTACCAAATTTTATTGAGATCGGTTAATAGATTCCAGAGATATAAACAAAAAATCTATTTTTTTTAACAATTTCGACACCCTGTATCTCTAAAACGGGTCGTACCAGACCTATGTTTATAAGGCAAACATCTATTATTTTAAAGAGATCTATCTGCCCTCGAAGTTTCCTGCATAAAATTCGGACCACCCTGCATAATATAAATTTTATTTATTATGAATTAAATAATGTTTTCACAGCTTATAGATTTTTTAAAATGTTTGGACCTGTTTTAAAAGAAATCTTTACTTTTATGTTTATCATTATCTAGACCTAGAGTGTAACCACTCTTTTTCCATTTTTATTTCAGAAAGCGTTAATTTCAGAGTTGGCCAAATGTATCTATTTCGGAAAAAATCGGCAAGTTAAATTATAAAACTTATGCTAACAAACATTAAAAAGCTAATTCATACCTATTTGAAATACATTTCGTATTTTCTGAAATATAAATGACCAGCTGGCCGCGGGGACGTCTGCCAAGGGCGCAAACCTCAACGTACCGTTAAAGTTATTGTATTGTTTTCTCTTCCTACAAACTAAGTTTTGAGGGGCGCAAAATCAAATTTTCTCCGTTCAAATTAAATTGGCCGTTTCTAAAATAAATCTGGAATAGGATAATTATCCAATTAGAATTAATATGAATAAAACTGGATCAGTTTATGTGCAGAACTAGATTGTTATCGACATAACACAAAACCATATTAATTCTTAAAATTAAACTATTTGATTCAAACAATATAATCAGCTGATTTATTTAGAAGTTTTGCTACTGAACGTAAAACACATGATATAATTTAGAAAAAAAGATACTTCGTATGGTTTTATCCTCATAATATCAGGTTTTAAGAACATATCGGCCGCGACAACAATTTCATGTATTATTCATTCGTGATAAAATGGAATTTTGTAGGCAAAAAGTTTTACAAACTCTTACGCAATTTTTTTCCATTTTCGTTACTTTGCATTAATTGTCTAAATTGTTTTAAATTAGCGCCTTTTAGCGAGTTTTATTTTATTAAGGTTTTTTGTTACGCAATAATTAGTATGCTATTAGCTTAAAAAAATATTCTGTCGGTTTAAATGTAAATAACATTTTGTATGCTTTGTTTATTTAAAATTTGGATGTTTTTGTTACAATACAGCTTCATTTATATACCTATTGTTGAAACAAATCTGTAATTAACTAAATTTATTTGCGAAATGTAATACATAATAATAGTCACACCTTATGTTTAAATTGATTAAATAGTTTTTTAGGACAAACTCCCCAAAATTAAGGTTTTTAGAACTAAAAATAATTCGCAAAATGTCAGTTTTCTGAACTAAGCGGACAAAATAATCATCATTTTACAACAGTGGCGACTTCCATAGTAGGAAGGGCGGTGCTTTTATTTTAAGTAGGTATCTACTATTGAAATATAGTCAATATGTGCCCAACATTATTTTTTATTATCAAAGTCCTTTCTTCTACTTTTGTCCGAAATAAACTTTTCAATTACTTTTTCATTAACGTTTGGTATTTCTTACACCATTGATTTTTCGACAGTGCTGTTAGTCTGTCTTTACATAAACAATCTCATTTAAACCTTTACAATCTTTTAAAACATACAAGAAACAATACGTAAGTAACAACATTTCACACCACACGTAAACAAATTACGTTTAATAAGAAAAAAAAACGGTGATTAGCTATTATTTGGTTACGGGCAGACTAAACAAAACCCAAATTGCAAAGTAAATATCTGCTACTCCCACTCCGTGTTTCACTGCTGCGTGACGGTAACCAATAACCATGACCACCGCTGTAAACGCTTTATAGATTTAGGGGCGAGCTACAAGGAGTCCACGTTTTTTAAAACCTATAAATGTTGAAGTTAATAGGTTGCTTTTGCACATCCTCTTAGGATACCAACAATAAATGTTAAGCGAAATCCACCACCAAAACATTTTGATGTTATTAATTCGGCCGCTCCATTGACAGCAGCTGTATTAGATGCCAGTCTAAAGTAAAGCAATATCCTGAATACAGCTGACGATCTGGCGGCCTTAAACATTTTGCAATAGTTACACCACATCTTACCAAATGCATGAATTTCAACATGTACTGCGTATTTATGATCTCGGTTTCATTTTTATTAGCCACCAAAAATACCCACAATGTCTTTGCGTCAGCAAGGGTAATACAGAGTTATCCCCCTTGTGTATTGCATCATGCAGTTCCTGTCTTTTGGATTGTGCGGCGCGCAGATACCAGGCACAAAATCTCTTTGTGCAATTACAATTATTTACACGATTATGAAAGAAAATTACAGAAAAATTGAATTAAATTTAATTATATTTGTATTGTCAATAGTAATACTTCAGAATATACAGGGTGGCCAAATGAAAACGAAACAGAACCGTATTGGAGGAAGTATGTTCTAGAGTTAGTAAAAAAGTTTCAAGAGACAGGAAACGTAGCCAATAAAAAACGAGAAATTGAAAAACCTATAGTTAATGAAGCTAGTGAAGTTGCAGTTTTGGGATAAGTTCATCTTGATCCTACATTAAGTACGAGGCAGCTGGCATTTGTGTCTTGGATCAATCGAACTAGCATACAAACCGTTTTGAAGAAGAATAAATTCCATCCATACAAAACCTATTTAGTCCAGGAACTTCATGAGGATGATTATGACCGCCGTTTGCAATTTTGCGAAATAATAAGTGAGCGAGCAGGGAACGATCCACAGTTCCTTTTTAACATCTGTTTTTCTGATGAATGCAGTTTTTTCTTGAACGGGACGGTAAATCGTCACAATTGCCGCTATTGGTCCGATTCAAACCCAAGAGTTTTTCACGAGGTGCATACACAGCAACCGGAAAAATTAAATGTATGGGCTGGAATTTTCGGTGACCGGCTGGTGGGTCCTTTTTTTCTACCTGGTAATTTGACTGGCCAAATGTATTTGCAATTACTGGAAGACGCTATTGACCCTGCCTTGACTGATATTATTGAAAATGTTCCAGAGTATGATGAAGATCATTTGATTTTTCAACAGGACGGTGCTCCTCCGCATTATGCGTTAATTGTCCGTCAGTATTTGGACCAACGTTTTCTACGGAATTGGATTGGGAGAAGAGGCAGCATTGAGTGGCCTCCACGATCACCGGATTTATCGCCCCTTGATTTCTTTTTGTGGGGATACCTAAAAAGTAAAATCTATAAAACACAGCCAGCGTCGCTGGAAGATTTGCGTCAAAGAATCGTCGACGAATGCCGTCGAATCAGTCCAGAAATGTTTTGGAATGTGCGCGAACGTTTCGAACAAAATCTGTATTCTTGTATGGAAGCGGGCGGTCATCAGTTTGAACATTTAATCAACTAAGTAGTAAGTAAGCAACTAATCATAATTTAAATTTTAAAATGTAATTTTTTTTCAAAGTATTGGGCGGAATCATAAAATTTAAAGTCTGTTGTAAATAGAATTGTAAGAGCTTTCAAAAGAAATATTACTCAGCCCCCAATGCCATTTAAATATTTTCGGGTGATGCTTAACGCAGTGCCTGAAAATGGCTTTGTTTCGTTTTCATTTGGCCACCCTGTATATAAAAGATATAGAAGACAAAAGTATAGCCTAATTGCTGTCATTGCCCACATTTTAAAGGAAGTTAAACTGTCTGCAGCCAGGGGGCATCGCGGTCAACGCTCAAAAAATGGCAATTTATCACTTAAACTATTATAACATGGTAATAAATGTAATAAATGTAACAAATACTAATACTGTCAGATATGAGCACGTGTATAGCAATGCCACCATTTTAACTCAGATAGTGTAGCTTATAAAACACTTACATATACAGCTGTGCAAGGTGCAAGTACATTCGGGTCATAATTTATTGGTAGTACCCAAAAATAAGTTCAAACCCAAGAGATGCACATATCATTTCCGAAGGATTTGAATGCGCTGAATACGATCCTGTAGTCAAAATCATGCCTTCCCGATAAATTTCGTAAAAAAGTGAAATTGGGTGAAAACTGGCCCAAACATGGGTCAGAATTAATTTTTTCCTAAATTTTGTTGAAATATATCATTTTCTTATTATTTTCAGGCGCTGAACACAATGCCATTAGTAAAATTTACCCATGAACCCAATATTTCTCAGAAAATCCATATTTGGGCCAGTTCAGTCAAATATGAATTTTCTGAGATTTATCTGGAAGTCATGAATTTCGACTACAGGATCGTGTTCGCGCATCGAATTACTTCGGAAATGATGTCATATCCGGGTCTCTTGGGTTTGGACTTTGTTTTGCGTGCGCGTGTAATAGATAAATCAGGTTTTTTAATCATTATCATAATTTCTTGAAATAATATTTTATCTACAAATAAGACCTCTTGAAAATTTTTGGTAGGATGTGTGATTTTCGATATAATTCTAATTTTCCAATATATCTGCAATAAAAAGCAAGACATTAGTGCAGAAATTAATTAATAGGTATTAATTGTTTTATTTGTAAATAAAATACTGTTATTTCGAAAAAATTAACATGGTTATTAAAAAAATCCAGATTCTTAATTTTATATTTTAAAAAATTACTCCACTACTCCCTTATCGATGGCAATAATTATTTTATTTCTTCGTCGAAGAAAAATTATATTGAAATTTGACTACAGCTTTTCAAGCTTTATTTTAAATCATTTCGAAATTATTAAGAAATTTCAAACATTTTAGAACTTTGCGCCGTAATTAGGCCCTACCAACTGAAATTTATTTAAAAAAAGGTTCATAATTTTCTTTGCTTATTATCTTAGTAGATTTGCGACATACAATTACGAATCTCCCTGTATGTTTACTCGGTTTCTCTTCATATATAAAATGTAACAGTTAAAATATTACTAACTTTAGAGTACACTAACAGACAAATTATTATTTTAGGTTTTTATTTTTCTCTCAACACTTTTTATTGCTAAATGTCTTATACATATTAAAGTGTTTTACGTACGTCATATATTATAAAAGCAAACATTCAGTTGGAAGGAACAACAATATAAGACTGCTATAAGTTGTGGAATTTTCTTCGCGCTCTATATCTTTTTTTGTCTTTGACAAAACCGCTTTTTGTATTTGGATGAATATTCATGTTATTTGTTTGTCTCTACAGGTAAGTTTGTTGCGGCTAGTTGACCAACCCCTAGCAGTTCTAATCCGATGAATTTCAGCAACAATTAACCGTAGATAACTTCAATTATAACACTTAATTGAAGGAAACACTTTTATTGCCTAATTACAGACTAACAGTATGAAAGGTAAATCTATTGTCGTCCGCCTGAGTGGCTGGATGGGTTTTTATATAATTCATTATCAGCTAGCAATTCAGCAGGCGATTTTTAATTGTCAGTAAGTAATAAATAATCATTTATAAGTTAGTACTTGTTATAAAATAATATATACATGTACTAAAATATATATACAGGATGTTTGGATAACATGCAATTCCAGGCGAAATATATTCTTATTTGCAATCTTCATTGGCTAAAGTAACAATTTTTGACATAAATTAACTCACTTGAATGTGGCATCTCACTAATAGAAAGTACAGAACTACAGAATCAAGAAATAAAGCGCTTGAAATGTTATTCCCGTAAAAACAAACAAAAAAGCCGTCGTTGTTAGTCGTCAAAGCACGCTATGCTGTGTTTGTAATTTGTAACATTGTAACATTCATGGCAAATTTTTTGTATCTGTAAAGATTTGCAATATACGTAAAACACTCCAACACTTGTAATATTTTTGACTGTAAGTGTATGCATGTACCGATGAAAGTGATTATTTTCACAAGTTGTTTTCTAAATTTTTACATTTGCAGTTATGCTCAGGAGAACACATCGGAGCTTTAGCGATGTCTGAACCAGGATCAGGATCTGATGTCGTTTCTATGAAACTGAAAGCAGAGAAAAAAGACGATTGTTACGTGTTAAATGGAAACAAATTTTGGATTACAAACGGTCCTGACGCTGACGTATTAGTAGTAGGTATTTTCTTCGTGCCTATTTCTAAATTTTACTTTTAAACACCCGATATAAGAGTAATAACGTTGCTATAAATTTTCCGGACTTATTCCTGTTAATAAAAAATAACCAAGAGTATGTATTGAAGACGTAAACTTCAAAATTGGTACAGTTAAATTTCTTCATAGTAGCTTCAAAAACAGGTCAGTTTTCCTATAGTAGCTACAAAAGCTAATAAGTGTCATAGGAATTAAGAGAAATGCATTGCATGAAAGGAATTCAAAACACCAGAAACCTTTCCTTGAAAATGGCCTATGTTCCGTAAATGAATGCAAAAAATTAAAAAAAAAACAATGTATTGAAATTTGGTACAGGTATCCTTAATATATGTACATATATGTCGCAAATGAATAATGATAATATTTCAAGGGTAGCTTCATTAAATACAATTCTTTTATATACAGCGTGTCGGCTTAAGTTGGAACCATATGGAAAACCTTTGGTTTTATGAAAAAAAGTTATTCTTCATAAAAAGTTCTGCATGGTCTAAAATCTAAAATGCAACAACCTTAAGTTATCAAAATTTCCCAGCCATATACGAGGTATATCAGAAATTATGAATTTTGCTCGAGAGTAAAGTACCTTTATTTTTGATAATACAGAAGAATGTTATGAAGAAAAGTGATTTTGAATTAAAAGTAATTTTTAAATATGCAATTACAGCCATTTAGCATGAAGATTCAGGTTTTGTGATTATTTACGTTTTACATTATAAATTATTTGTATTTATCTCTCTTATCTGTTAAAAATATGACAACCTTTAAATTTGTTATTGTTTATGAACAACCTTGCAATTTAAATACGTAATGAATGCATAATAATTATTTGTTTTAGAAATAGGAAAATCCATACAAAGAATATTTAGTAAACAAACATCATACATCATACAAAAACAAACATAATTTTGCGTATTTGAAAATTACTTTTAATTCAAAATAACTTTTCTTTATAATATTCTTCTGTATTGTCAAAAATAAAGGTACTCTATTCTTGAGCAAAATTCATAATTTATGATATGCCTCGTATATGACTGGGAAATTTTGATAACTGAAGGTTGCATCTTAGATTTTAGACTATGCAGAACTTTTTATGAAGAATAACTTTTCTTCATAAAACCAATAATAAAAAAGTTTTCCATATGGTTCCAACTTAAGTAGACACAGACAGTGTACATACATATAATTTACATAAGTTTACATTTTAATATAAGACATATACCTAACTACTGTAAAACATAACCTCAAAAATATGTAAGTCAAAAGTAATGAAATGTCACTCGGAGAGATATAACTAATAGTCCAGCCGAGGGAGGCCGAAAAGTTACTGTTGGTGACATTTTCTTGATATCTCGGAAATAACTACACAGGAGTACTTTAAATGATGAGTACAATAACAGGCTAATTTGCTGACAAAGTATTTTATCAGGAAAAAAGTTATTAACAATTTAATCGTGAAAAATTTTTTTTTAGTAGTTGGAATATTTTATAAATAAACATAAATATACGTCCAAAAATTAAAAAAACGGTGACGTATAAAACTATGGTGACGTATAAAATCTTACCAAAACTGCAAAAATGAAGATACTTGAATTTTGCAAATTGCTTTTGGTTTCTGCATATTTACACTATGTGTGTACCAAATTTCAAGTGTCAGCAAAGCTTCGAACAAATTTGGCAAAGTTTCGAGTTTCAGATGCCGATGAATGTATAACACCTTATAGAACAAAAAGTTTTGCTCTCCTGATTTTCGGCTTTAGCGTCATTATTGTATATATATTGAACTATAGTTTTCGAAAGTTTTATCACTTTTTGTTTATAATTGACATTTTTACAGCAACTTTAAAAAATTGACGTTTTATACCATTTTTTCAATATCACGGCTTTGTTATTGCAAATTTCGAAATCGGACCACCGCCATTCTGTAGCTATTTTTATTATGAACAAAATCATGTCCTAAGCATTTTTTCGTACAAAATCATCCCGCTGAGTTATTTAAAGAAAACTACTAAAAAAAATTTTTTTCACGATTAAATTGTTAATAACTTTTTTTCCTGATAAAATACTTTGTCAGCAAATTAGCCTGTTATTGTACTCATCATTTAAAGTAGGCCTGTGTAGTTATTTCCGGGTTATCAAGGTTTGACACAGGCCGAACCTCTACCAACTGGACTATAACGATTTTTAGCAAATGGTAAAAATTTAAAAACAATTTAGCACCCTTAAAAACGTACTTGTACCAAATTTCAAAGAAATGTAGGTATAGCTTGTTGGAAAATATAGTCTTTTCTTCTATCACCCTCTATTTTTTTTTGCGTGTATTAAATAACTTTCTTTTGACATTGAGACGATTCAGAAGCCTTCTAATTTCGACGCCACTGGTTGGTTTTTGCTTCAGATTTTACATAAAGCTACTATTGTGAGAACTAAACTGTACTAACTTTGAGGTCGATATCCTCAGTAGTTCTTGAGGGTTTTAATGAATCATTTTACAAAAAAAAATTGTTCTTGTTTTTTCTTGTTTCATTTTCAACGAATCGATTCCGAAATTTTGTCGCAACGTGTATCACCTGTACATATATGAACCGTTCTTTAGGTGTATGCAAAAACAGATCCAAAGTCAAAAGACCAAAAACACGGCATTTCTACCTTTATCATAGAAAAAGACTTTGAAGGCTTTAAGACGGGGCCAAAATTGGACAAGTTGGGAATGAGAGGATCAAACACTAGCGAGCTTATTTTTGAGGACTGTAAAGTGCCGAAGGAGAATCTCTTGGGCACTGAAAACCAGGGGGTTTATGTCCTTATGAGAGGCTTGGATCTGGAAAGATTAGTTTTGGCGGCTGGTCCGTTAGGCATAATGCAGGCGTGCTGTGATGTTGCTTTTTCCTACGCCCACGTCAGAAAACAGTTTAACAAAAGGATTGGGGAGTTTCAGTTGTTACAAGTAAGAAGGACTTAAAAGATTATGACATTAGAGGCCGTTTTTTTTTCAACCGTCGAGTAAATTTAATTGTCAGTTGCATTAATGTCTATTACTTTCATATACATGACTTATTAGGAATAACTTAGGAATAACTTAGGAATAACACTTTGTCTGCCAGAGACGATTTTGAGAAGCGAAACAGATGTTATGTAAGGATACATTGTTTCTGGGTTGAACTGAATAAATAACTAAATTAGAGTTAGTACAGTTTTCGTTAAAAGTAAACAAAAGAGTAAGTTAATATAGTCATATATTATTATTTCATATAGGGAAAATTTGGGGAGCTTTCGTTTTTATTTAAATTGTCAAAAAATAAATGCTTATCCGGTATATACAGGGTTTTAAAAAAATATTAAAAGTCTCGAAAAGTACAAAATACTTCAAAGAATAGGAAAAAAGTTCATATTAACATATGTTCTAAAACGTTTTCGAAGGTTGTTTTTTTAGTTTTTAATTTGTAATTTTTAAATTTTTTTGTCTGTTTTATTTTGAATAATTATTTGTTACTAGCTATTTACTAGATATTGTTGGTGTAATTCAATGTTAGTTAGAGAATGTAGCTCATAGAGTAGTTCTTTTCCGAAATATCGATAGTTAGGAATTTTGTCTGTGGGGTTAGATATATTTTGCATATCTAGATTTGTGGTATACCGATGACCAATGTTCCCTCAAATTTTTTCGCTGACTGCGCGGTACAAAAGTATATGGGAGCAAAAATGTTCAAAACGTTTGTAAGAGTGTGCAAGTGGGGAGGTCCTGTGCCTGTGTTTGAAGTCAATTTTTTTTTAATAAATACTATAAAATTACATTTTAAAGCATTTTAATAACACATAAACAAGAAAGGATTTTTACTTATCGTTAATTTTTTTATGAAATCTGGATTTTTAGATGCAATTCTTTTATAAAATGAAATGGTGAAAAAGCCCATTCTGCACAGAATACAACAACGACTGCGCACCCTCACTTAGAGGGAACTTTGTCGATGACACGAACATACTGTCATTTCAGACGCAATAACTCCGCTTCTATTCATCCAAATGTTATGAAATTTTGACAGTACGACGCATGGCATGTAATTGTCAATAGATGTCTTCACTAGAAATATATATTTTTGAAAAGTCCTGTTTACTTTCGAATGCACCTTGTATTCTTTTTACGGATGAGGTAAGATTTACAACGGGCGGTAGGGTGAGTGCGGCTTAGCGAATTGGCATTCATGACTTAAAAATTCAAGCAGCTTGAACACTTGGATAAGTGATGATCCAGGAAAGGTATAGTCTTTCCGAAGTCAGTTGAACATGTAAAAAACACCTGGCAATAAAATTTAATGTCTCTCATAGGCGTCCCTAAAAAGTCTTCTGCTAAAGGTAAAAAATTATAATAATTTGTATATAATGTGTAGAAAATATCTATTATATATTCATTTGTCCAACAACATATTTTAATGATTTATGTCCTCAAACAATTTTATTATATTGATGGTAAATTTCGTTTTGTTCCGTTTCAAAAGGTCTCCAAAATGCCATAGTAAACAAAATGTCCCTCTTATTTCTCCCTTTCGCTATTGGAATATTAATGATTAATAGAATGGCGCCTATAACAAATTAAAATTATCTGAATCACACCAAATTCCGCATTGCTGCACTGCACTGCCAGGCGACTTCTCGACAACTGAAATTTATGACGCAGTCGACCAGAGCAACTGTGGGTGAACGCTGTTTGCCCGCACGTTTATTCTTCAACTGGGCGTATACATTTCTACCACCTGCACGTTTAGTTCGACCAGACCTGTATATGGGAATGGCTAAATAAATATGGGAACAAATTTTTCAAATATTTCAATGCCGAGTTGCTGCGTAGCGATCGAGCCTGGTACATACTTTCAAGTTCTTGGGTCTTCAACTGAAATCGGAAAGACTATACACGATGCTCGTGCACCTTCTAGTGACCGAGTATTCGCTGAAGCTATACAAGGTTAGGCAAGATTTGTAAAAAAGGAGTTTCCTCGGAAGTAATATAAATCCGTTGGTACTTTGTCTAAAAATATAAAAGATCCCTTCCCTATGATAAAGTAGGTGTTCGGCAAAATTTCCGGGCTGGGGATTGCTTGTCTGCTGGCGTCAGTTTTTAGCTATAATAGCAGAAATAGACGTACATAAAATAACCAAAACGCAAGGAATTTTCAATTTTCATAACAAGCACGTTTGGACTGAACAGAGTCCATATTCTGTTGTTAAAGTCAGAGGATGGTGCTCCTTTTCATTTCCCATTACCGGTTTGGTGGTCACCCAGATCGCCAGACCCGAGTATGCTGTATTTCATTAATTGGGGTTATATCAAAAGTTTGATATGTAGAACCAGTTACAACTTCTACATCAGCGAACAGAAGAAGGCTGCAACACAATTAGAGCCCAACTTGGGATATTTGAGATGTCACAACGCTATAATCTCGCAGGTTACAAGGATCGAGGGTTCAGGAAATTGGTGTGTAAGGGTCGGAAGTTATAGCGTCGCAGGTTACAGGGCTCGAAGGTTTAGGAAATCGGGGTGCAAGGGTCGGGGATTATATCGTTGCAAGTTACAAGGCTCGAAGGTTAAGGAAATTGGGGTTTAAGGGTCGGAGGTTATAACGTCGCAGGTTATTATAACTGTCTAGCATTGTCATGGACGTTGCATCTGAGTTCATAATTTCGAATCATCATATCTCGGTGAAAAAAAAAGAAGATATTTGGAGGATTCAAAATTTGCTAGGGAAGGGGAAGGATTGTACTTTAAGATGCTATTCTTACTTTTGTAAAAAAAATTACCTAATGTTATTATATAACCTCAAATATGTGTAAAAATCGCGTTTTTTGCACTTTTAGATTAGGATATCTCAAAAACCTTAGGTCATCGAGCATTTCAGCGAGCCAAAATCTTCGCGAAATGTCTATTCATACTGAACCACAGGAATCATGTCCACCAGTGATCATCGCCATGTTCAAATAGTGCAGATTTATTATCGAATATCCTGTATCAAATTTAAATAGATTTGGACAACCCTTTCGGAAGATATACACAAAAATTTTTTTTTTTACTTTAACACTGTATCATATGAACTACTATCTTATTTTTTGGAGTATTCCTTACATTTAAAACTATTTACACTTTTTTAAAACACATTGTATAAAAAAATTAAATAAATAGCAAGGCAACAGTTACAATAATATATAATTATAGAAATGCAAATGTCGTTCTGTAGTTTTCTGTGGCTGTTTATGGGATTTTATTATATGCCCTTTAACCCTGTACCTCTGTTTCAGGGAAAATTAGCAGACATGTACGTAACCCTGAGCGCCTGCAGGAGTTATTTATACAGCGTGGCAAGAGCATGTGATAATAAAAGAGTGAACAGCAAAGATTGCGCTGGTGTACTTTTGTACTGCGGCGAAAAAGCAACGCAAATGGCTTTGGATGCAATTCAAATATTAGGCAAGTGTGTACGCGTGGGCGTCATTAAAAATATCGCACACGCTGTCATGATTGTCCAGAAACTGTTTCCCAGTCGTTGCGACATCGGACGTCACAGTGACATAAATTTTCTTTGTTATGAACAAATTCGACCAGCTCTGCATTCTTAGAAAATAAATTTATTGGGTTTTATTGACAGCAAAGGTCAAAGAAAATTTAGACACTTTTTACAAATTGGCACTCACGTCGTTCACACGAATAAAGTTTGTAAAGTAAAATTTTTGTTATCCAGATATTATGAATAACTTTTTATTTAACACTTTCCAGAAGATTTTATACTAAAGAAAGCAATGACCTTTCTTTTTGTTAAAGATTATCCTTAGCTTTCGGGTTAGGATAGGAATTTATTTATTAAGATAAAAAAATTTATATTTTCTAGGTGGAAACGGCTACATAAACGATTATCCGACGGGAAGGCTGCTGAGAGATGCAAAATTGTATGAAATTGGAGGAGGGACGTCTGAAATTAGAAGACTGGTCATAGGCAGGGCTCTAAATTCAGAATACTCATAAAATATATATTTATGCAGTAACAATAATAATATAAATATAATGTGTACAATAACAACAATCCCGATTTTATTACATATACATTTTAAGATTTAATCAGCTGATAATATAAGAATAATTAAGGTAAGGTATGGGTATTAACAAGTTTTAAGAAGTGTTCAGCTTAATCTAATAAAGACTTATCTCTATGTAATTTGACTAGAGTACACTCGTTGAATAAACCTTTAAAATAAAACAATAAATACAACATAAATAGTTCTATGTAAAATCTATAGAAATCAAATATCATTTGCATTACATGCAAATAAGGAGATATCTCAAAAGCACATAGAATTAAAAGCTAAAAGCTCTAGTAAATGTAAGAAAAAGTATAATATCATTTAGTCATACCAATCAAATTCATCCGTGTAATAAATTTGCCCTTGAATGGCTCTACGTATTTGCTTCTCAGATATTCACATTACAAATGATTAATTTGAAAGATATATTTAAAATAAAAATATTTGTCGAACATTTCTAAAATATTCGTCGTTTTGTGGTTCGAAATTTTAAAAGGGCGACCGTGAAGTATTCCTTTTTTTGGAATAATTCATGATCCACACTCATTTCCATACTTTTAGTGTTAATAGTAAGGCGAAGGCTTAGTAGTTGCTGCCAGGGAGGACGCTCCACATCAGCCTCTTGAAGGATCCGCTTTGCTGGATGATGTCGGATTCGCCAAGGGAATTACCATACTGGGGATTTTGATTCACTACGTATGCTGGTTTCTGTAATAATATATTGAAGTTCAATCACCTGTTTCTTAATACGGCCTTGCTCACATGAACGGCAAGTTAGAATGACTCGGAAGAAACCGAACATTGTTGCAATTTCATGAAAGTTTCAACAAATATCGTTTTCCTCTACAAATGGCATTTTTCTAATCTAATCATTTATTCTATACATTTAAAAACTGTGGTTTTAGTAATAATAATTTTTTTTTCTAAAAAATAAAATGCAGAAACAAAATGCAAACACTAAATCTATTTTTATTAACACTGAAACTCTTTTGGGTAGCATGCTTTATTTTCGTAATCACCGTTACTTCGAAATGTATTTTTATACAAGAATTTTTTTGATGAATTTGCAACTTGTAACGTAATCGACTTTTATAAAATATATCAAAATAAATAGGCAGGTATTAAAATATATTAAAAAGCATCATATTATCTGGTTTTTATTTAAATTTTTGAGTGTTAGGATCATTCATAAAGAAACTACTTTTTTCAAATTTAAGTAATTTCAAATTGAGTACACACTTCTACATTAGTAAGCATAGATGCAGCAAAAATAAAGGTACTATTATTAAAAAGTGTGTCTGAAAGCAAATCAGCCACACTTCACGGGATATCTTCCTCGGAAGAAAATAAACCAAGACCAAGTTATCATAAATACAATTTTGATTCCTTAAAAATTGCGGGCTTGTTTATTCAAAAACTTTCCTAAACCACATTTCAATATCTAAAAAAAACCTAACAGTTTGCATCAGTTATGTTTAAAAAATGGAGGAAATTATTTTTGTTTGGAAACCCGTAATTGTTTAAGGAAGCAAAATTGTAAAAATCTGACGTTATAAATTTATTTATTGCCCATCGTTTTTGAGATATAGGAGTTAATGTATTTTTTTTTGAAAATTGTGTAATTGTGAATGCAAGTGACCTCTGGTACAAATTAGTAATTTGTAAAGGTTATACGTTGCATAAATTTAGAATTATAAATGGTTTTAAAAAAGTTGTTCAAAATGGTATCTCCGAAATTCAATAACACAGACCGACAGGATTTTAACCCAACAACAGGAATATACTTTCCTAAAGGATTTTGGTGTGTTGAATTTGAATCCGAGGTTCAAATTTCTCAAATGGCTCTGGTTTTCGAGATATCCTAACCTAAAATTGCCAAAATCGCGATTTTTTGACATATTTGATGTTATGTTACATGTAAAGGTAAATTTTTTGATGAAACCATTAATGGGGTCTCAAAGTACTATACTTACTCTTTAAAACGCACTTGGATTTATCCCGATGTCATTTTTCGTCTTTGAGAAATCGCGTGTTGAAATTTTGTGGTTATTTCTCGATTTTTGAATATACTCACAACACAGCACACAGCATCACAAACTTTATGGATTTATGGCCTTAGGGTTTTTGGGCTTAGAATTCATGAGCTCGAGCTCTTTTCCGTGTAAATATATTCCCAGATTGATATACCTAATGCGTAAAATATCGGCCAGATACTTACCTATCGAAAATTTAGACATTTTTCAAAAGTTTATTGCAAAATTTGATGCGATAGAGTATTTTGGAGTTAAGATGGTTTTAGCAAAAAAATTTACCTATCCATCTAACATAACCTCGAATATGTCAAAAAATCACGACTTAAAATTTTGTAAACAATTTTCTAATTAATTTATGTGATACATAAATTTTAAAATATCTCAGGACAAAAGTTTTAAGAAATTACGAAATTACGAAATCTGGGGAACAATGTTTTCAGTAGAGTTTTTAGTAGAATATTTTTACTATGTGCTCAAACGAGTAGAAAGGCCAGGAAATATAGAGTTGGATGCCACTTTTTGTTTCGGCAAGCTGAATTTATCACTATAGATGATAAATATTATGTAAAATAACATATTAGTTTCCACAGTCATAAAAATGGGGGGAAGATTGTTTACAGGATGGTTAATTGTATAATTTTTACGTAAATTCACGTTTTTCGCTTATAACTTTTTTCCGTTCATTTCCACGAGAAAACAGTAAAAGTACTTTTATTTTTCGTCTTCAATAGACCTACAAAACTAACCCTCGATCGTAAAAAAATATTGATTAGATCAAATGTTATAAACAGAAGAAGTTTATTTATGACTTTTGAAATAAACATTTTTATAAACTGCGTTTTGGCATCGCATCCTCTCATTCCTTATCACTGTCTAATAACTCTCACGAAATCTGGAATCGGTAAGTTGTCTTATAAACAAATTAACTAATTATTAATCTGGACGATCCCGAGCATCTTCCACAATAGCACTGATTTTTTTCATAGTAGATTTCATAATAATACATTGAAATCTATCATTTTTTTGTTAATTTCAAATTTGCAACCTGTAAAGTTTTTTATTTTTTGGCCTTAGTTGCAAAATGAAATATACGACACACCCGCGTGATATATTGACATATTCGGAAAGCTAATGAAAAGATCTTTAAGTTAAAAAAAAATCGTCAAGATTCGTTGAAAAACAACGGAGTTACAGACTATCAAATATATTATTTTCAAGCGAATTTCGCTTTTTTAACGGCAGGACTATGAATATTATCGTCATTTTCTTTGGACACTCGCTGTTGTTCGCTTCTCCCATCCCACCCTTCCGCCGCGACCCACTGACTTTTGACAATATTTCTTATGCACATCCACAAATAAAATATTTTTATCTGGGAATGTACTCGGGTTGCCGGTTATGACAGTATTTTTTTTTGCTGCTACCAAATTAATTTGTTTAACAATCGGCCGTCAACTTTGACAGTCTGTAACTGTTTTTCAACGAATCATGACATTTTTTTTTAATTTAAAGCTTTTTTCATAAGCTTTCCGAATATGTAATAATATATAACTATACCACGCGCGTGCGTCGTCATTTTGCAACTAAGGCTAAAAAATAAAAAAACTTTCCAGGTTGCAAATTTGAAATTTAAAAAAAATTGATAAATTTCAATGTGTTATTAAGAAATCTACCATGAAAAAAATCAGTGCGATTGTGGAAGATGTTCGGAATCGTCCAGACTAATAATTAGTTAATTTGTTTACCGATTCCAGATTTCGTGTGAGTTATTAGACAGTGATAAGGAATGAGAGGATGCGATGCCAAAACGTTCTGGTAATAATAATGCAGTTTATAAATGTTTAATGCAAAAGTCATAAATAATTTTTTTCTATTTATAACTTTTGATCTAATCAATATTTTTTGACGCTCGAGGGCTAGTTTCGTAGGCCTTGAAGACGAAAAAAAAGTACTTTACTGTTTTCTCGTGGAAATGAACGGAAATAAGTTATAAGCGAAAAACGTGAATTTGCGTAAAAATTATACAATTAACCAGCCTGTAAACAAACTTCCCCCCATTTTTATGACTGTGGAAACTAATATGTTATTGTACACAATATTTAGCATCTATAATGATAAATTCAGCTTGCCGAAACAAAAAGTCGCGAAATGGTAATTTTCCATCTCTTTTTCCTGGCCTAAGAAGTTACACTTAAGATTTCAAAAGCTGAAATTAACAAAAATTAGTGAATGACATTCAAATCAACGTTGATTTGTATTAGTAAGTAAATAATAAAACACACAAACTAAGATACGGATCCTAATTAAAAAAAAACAACGCAGTTTTTTTTTATATTTTGGTTGTTTGCAATGCAATGTATATTTTTATCTGCACACGTAATAACTTGACGTTAACAAGCAACTGCAGAGTTGTATGGTGTTTAAAATAAGTATTTCATCTTTCACTATTTACTGTTTTAGAAACCGCCTTGAAAAATTTGATGTGTTAGTAAACAGAGCATGCATCTTACGCTATTTATATCTAAAGCAGGGCAAAACGTACTTGGCGAAGCTAACGAAGCTAATAATTGTTGTTTACCTTGGCGGGAATAGCTTTGTTAGGTGCATAAATTTTACTTTGAGGAGGAACAGCCACTTCTTGCACGTGGTCGCCCAGTGAGTCCTCCTGGAGAGCCTTGTAGGTCTCGCTATCTGCTGGATTGAATTTTACCTGTCTACGAACTTGTCTAAAAAACATAACCACGTTTGTTACAGCCACCGGCACACGATCTTTGGTTGCTTAAAATATTTTTTGAGAAAAATTCATAAGGAACAGAATTCAAAGTACTTGATTTGATGAAATCAAGTCAAGTTAGAATCGGAAGTCAAGAACGTACTTGAAAAATTGAAAGTTTTTCAAGATTATATGATTCTTTGTTCAATTTTGTATACATCTTGTATTAATAAGTCGCAGTCAGACTTATGAAATAATGTTTTTATATAAAGGATATTATAAAAGTAAAAAAATATAAGCTATTGTGGATAAAACCATAAATTGTATAAATATATTAACCCTAACAAAATAAAAATGAATGATTTTATCTTTTTCTTTCCTAAACTATAATTGCTCAAGGCTGTACTCTTTGTTATATTGTAGAATAAGTTCTGTTTATTACAAAATTCACTTGAAAAACTGATCACAGTGAGAATAAACGTTTTTGTTGATGCAGAAAATCTAACGTTGCCAATATTTTATTTATAATGTTTACGTGGTATTCCCACATTCTATTTTTAGACAGATAATCGCCCGCTCCATAAAATTTTCCACAATTTTCATATATTTTGGTAGAGTATTTTGTTTCTGGAATATATACCCGTATATTCTCAGCCTCGTCATAAATTTAAACAAACGCTACTTTTATTACAAGGAATGTTTATTTATTGGACCCAATTTTCTCACTAAGTTTGCTTCTAAAGTTCTTTTTTCTTTGATAGGTTGGTTTCATAAGCTACCGTATATACTAGTACAGATGGGTAAGTTAGTTTATTTAGATAATGTAAGTAAAAAGGTAAACTCATTGGTATATAATTAGCTACTTAAATTCTTAACAATAAGTCTTAAGCACAGTTGCATCAGACGTTACTTCTACAGATAATATTCCTTTGCTGTAGTAATATTTGGGGTAAACTTTGCTTCTGTTAAAAAATATGTATTTGAAACCGTAGTTATTGTTTCTCTTATAATATTGGCGCATTCACCATTTCATCATATGAAACGTAAAAAGGCAGTGGAATACTGTTTTTATGAAATTATTTTGTTCATTCAAAATTTCGACATTTTTTTTGCATTCTTCAATGTCAAAGAAGTTTAATTTAATCGCGACTTCTTTTAATTCTCCTTTAATACAGTATTACATCTTTACGTCTTTGAATGTTAAATACATAATAAATCTAATAAAATAGTTATCTCTAGTAATAGAAAGTCACTACCAGTTAGTGACGTACCTATACTGAAGCATATTGTTTTGGTTAGGCAAAAATAGTTTCATAAAAACAACCTGACTGATCCTTTTGTTTTTACATTCTTTCACAGGCAATGAAACACACAACTAAATAGTGCACAATTAAAATGATGCTACAAATAAATAATTTTAGATAATAGTTTCTTTTACTATGAGTATATTTAAAAAATGAAATTTCGAGTCGTTTCAATAATTTTTAGAAGACTATAAGGTAGATCTTTGCTTATATCTATAAAATGTTACATATTTCATGAAAATTTTGATAGGCGGATTTAAACAACTATTTCTAAAAGTAAATGAGATATGTCCAAAAGAAGGCAGACAAATGAACTATCAATTTACACCACGCTGTTAAGTCTCTGTCGAGTATAAATTTACTAATAAAATATTTTTAAAAAATAGTTTCAAAATTCTAAATATACATATTTTATACAGCTTTGTAATACGAGTACCTCTCATTTTTCAATAGAAAAAATAATTAACACAAATGTAAATGTGGAATATCATTATAAATCTAGTGTGCATTTCTAAATATTACTTACGGTTGTAGTCCTGTCTGTTTATGAATTGTGTCAACTACATTCGGCTCACTGTATAGATTAATGGGAGAGTTGAACTGTTTGTGGACCAGCTATAATAAAGAACAATAAGAAACTAAACTTTCGAAAAATTGCCATACGTACACGTAATATTCATTTGAATGTTTTGCAGCACAACGTTATTTAAAAATGCACTTGTAACTAACATTTTGAATATTGATTCATATTTTATAATAACGAAAAAATGATGGTAAGATCTTGAGTTTTTAGATATTTTACATTAAATTAATTTCAACAGACCTCAGTACTTTCAAACATACTGCAATGGAACATTTTCAAATGAACATACGGTATTTATTTATTTAAGAAATACGACTAAAATACTTGAGAAAATTGGCAGCATTTAATAGATCTGGCAGGAATATTTTTATTGCTTCAATATCTAAAATAACAAGTGGTGTTAACTGTTTCAAGTACTTAAAGTTTCACTCGATATATTCACAAGCTAAAATATTATTGGTATAGGTATTCGAGAAGTATATTGGTAAATTTCATTGTTCTTTTGATTTGTGAAGATGTGGTCGAGAACCTTATGTAAAACCAAAAATTGTTTAGATTTTAACTTGTGAACAATATTTATTAAACCCCACGAATAAAAAGTATACACACTTCTGAAATCGAATAATAGTTTTGCATTTTTTAAGTTATTTAATATAATCGCGTTTGAAATCAATATATTCGAATTTAAAAGGTGCCTTCCAAAGTAAACAGAACTTTTTAAAAATAGGTATTTCTAGTGAAGCCATCTATTGACAATTACATGCGTTGGAAAGGTAGATCCCTCACTGATTAACTATCAAAATGTCATGACATTTGGACGATTAGAAGCGGATTTATTGCGTCTGTAGTGACAGTATGTTTGTGTCATCGGTACAAAAATGAGCATCGAACAAAGAGCTAATATAAGTTTCGTTTTAAACTTGGTAAAACTTTTACCGAAACGTTTCAATTGATGAACCAAGTTTATGGTCATTGTTATTCCGTGGCTCATATTTTTAAAAATGGTCGTGAGGACATAAATTATGAGCAACATGTTGGCCAATCGAAATCCGTAATAACCGCAGATTCCATCAAAACTGTGCCTGAATCTCCATTGATATTCATGAAATTGGAATTGAGTATCTTACAAACATAAAATCGCTTTTTGGCAGAACATTTGGGCTACCGAAAAGTGTGTGCACGGTTTGTTTCGCACAAGTTGACTGACGACCAAAAATTGCTCAGAATTCAACATTTGAAGGACATCATCAAGGAGATCAGAAAGGACAAAAGCTTCCTTTACAACATTGAGACTGGCGATGAAACGTAGTGTTTTCAATATGATCCAGAAACCAAGCGCCAAAGTGCCGAGTGGAAGACGCCAGAGGAACCAAAACCCAAAAAATCTGGAAGCCAAAAGTGAAGACAATGTTGATTTACCTTTTCGATTCCAAGGTGATTGTCTACAAAGAGTTCGTTCCACCGGGCCAAACCGTTAATGCACAATTCTATCTTGGCGTTTTGAAGTGTTTGGTGCAACGTATTCGTCCTATTCGGCCAGAATATCCCGCAGCGGAAAGTTGGCTTTTGTTGCACGATAATGCGCCATCTCATTGATCGCACTTGTAACCGATTTTTTGACTAAAAATCGCATTTTAACTGTCAACCACTCCCCTTATTCGCCTGATTTGGAATCGTGTGCCTTTTACCTTTCGGAAAAATTCATTTAACCATGAAAGGAAAGAGTTTTGTGGGCATAGAAGCCATCCAAAAGGCTTGTACGCCCACAAATTAGCTGTATTCATTCGGAAGGGACTAGTTTGAAGGTCCTGTTTACTTATACACCTTGTATTACAAAGTATTAATTATATTTTAGTAACCATTTCAATTATAAAGTTTGTAATAATTTTGTTCTCTAATAATAATAATAATTTTGTTAAAAATTGGAAATGGAACTTTTATTCTTGCATGTATACTTTTTATTCAAAACTTCAAATACAATACATTCTTTTAGTGGCATGCAACTCCAAACCCTGTTACAAGTTACAACATGTATGTATTGGTGTAGGTTTGTTTGTGTCAACTATATACTGTACTTATTTTTTTGTGTGTAGTGAAAGTTGTTATTCTTGAGAAGAGAAAATTAAAGTATGTTCAAAGTATTTAACAGATCAATGATATTTTCCATGACTGTGTTAAAAAGAAAAGTGGAAAAAGTATTTATGTGTCTTTAACAGCAAAATAAACCTGTCTTTAAGGTTCTTCAAAACACAACACGTATGAACAGATAACAACCTGTTTATTTGGATCACCGGTCGATATTCTTTCTAACACTGAGCTGGCTACCTGTTAAATATAAGTATTTTTCAGAGAAAAAATTATTGCAAAAAATGTTTAAAATAGTTTATAAGTTCAGTTAAATAATTTTTATACAAAAAAAAAAAATTTTATCACAATTATTTACGGATAATAGTTGACATTGGATTAAAGTAAAAAAATATGTCTAGTTATCGTATATATCATTACACTGAAAAAAAATATTATCTTGAATAAAAAACTTGTAGATTTATTTTATAAAACTGAATTAAGTAGGTAAAATACCTTGGTTTAAATTAATATTTATTTGATCTCATTATACAGGGTGGTCCGAAATTTATGCAGGAAACTTCGAGGGCAGATAGATCTCTTTAAAATAATATGTGCTTGCCTTATAAACATTGGTCTGGAACAGCCCCGTTTTAGAGATACAGGGTGTTGAAGTTGTTAAAAAAAAATTTTTTTGTTTATATCTGTTTAAATTTGATACAGATAATGTATGGCAATAGGCCTTATATTTCCTAAAATATGGGCTTTAAAAGTTCAACCAATGGTGTACAACTGGACAAGGGTCACCTCTTTTTTTTACAAAAAAAAACTACGCCACTGCATTTTTTACAAGTCATTATAACTGATTTATATTCTAATGCACAAAATATGTAAAAAGGTGACTTTAATTTTTTCGCTAAGATTCGGTGTTCTCAAGTTATTCATACCAATACAATCCCCTTGTGACAGACACTTCTATTACAAGAATATTTATGTTTATGCTTAAAAGTTTATGCTTAAAAAGAGGAACCTACCTCACACCACCTGTGAGGTAGGTTCCTAGCGTGTTTTAGTTTTCCCTGGAGGCCTCTCTTTACAAATAAGAACAATTTAAATCAAAATGATAGTAAAAATATATTTACCAAGCAACAGCAACTAAACAAGAAACAAAACTAACGTTACGTATTTACAACAACTGTTCAAAATGCGAACAACCCACATTTTAATAACCAACTTTAACACCCTGTATCTCTAAAAAGAGGGCCTAGACCTCTGTTTATAAGGCAAACATATTATTTTAAAGAGATTTATCTGGCCTCGAAGTTTTCTGCATAAAATTCGTACCACCCTGTATACCTACAAAAGACTGACTGAAGATAATAGTTTTTTGAGTGTACTTACAAAAATTAATTTTCTACTATACACACTCCCGCTGCCAATATCTCCGAAATGAAGAAATTTATTTTAATTTCGGAAATTGGGGTTGTTAGGTCCCTCGAATGGCTTCAAATTGTTAGTAAAAAAAAATTAAATCAAATCTTTCTGTATAGATGGCGTGGCGATACTAAAAAAATTTTCCCTGGAACGTGGAAATACAGTCCATCTGAAAGATCGTTAAATTTCGAGTAATTTTTGTAATATAAAGTTTTTCCCTACTTTTGCTTGAGATATGTCGACTTCAATATGCAATGAATGATATACCAGGAAAATCTATTATTTTATTTAAATCACACGGTGACAAAATATTCTTTTAAAATATTGTTATAATAGCTTTATTCACATCATATACTAACTAACAAACAATAAATATGTAAAAAAAACGAATGATCAATTACAGAAAAAAAAAGTACAATGGTAAATATTATAAGGGTCAGAGACAAACCGCATTTTATCAAATGTTATTAAAAATGCAGTCATAGGTGGGTCATGTCATTTGCTTAAAATAAAACAATGACAGATGACACATATTAGTTTTCCAATAATTACAGTTTTATCAGTTTGCGTCTTTCAATTTAACTATATTAGTTATACGATTTACCAGTGTACAATTTTTTTTCTGTAGTTGATTTGTTTTTTTATAATTAATGTTTGTTAGTTAGTATGTGGTGTGAATAAAGTCATTATAACGATATTTTAAAAGAATATTTTGTCTCGGCGTGATTTAGATAAAGTAATAAATTTTCCTGTTATATCATATATTGCATATTGAAGTCGACATATCTCCAAAACAAGTAAATATAGGGAAAACTTTATATTATAAAAATTACTCAAAATTTAACGATCTTTCAGATGGACTGCATTTCCACATTCCAGAGATCAACAAATTTTTTAGTATCGCCATGCCATCTATACAGAAAGATTCGAACTAACAGTTCTAACTACAATTTGAAGCTATTCGAGGGACCTAACAACCCCAGTTTCCGGAACTAAAATAAATTTCTTCATTTCGGAGATATTGGCAGCGGGAGTGTTAAATGGCACACCCTGTATACGATATTGATAACAAATGGTATGTTCATAAACCAGATGCATCTAAAACACTTGACCAAATCTGAATCTACGGTAAAAATTATCGAAAAAAGTTCCTATAAACAGAAATGCTTCGTTTTTGAGATAAAGAGTGAAAATAAAGTATGAATTTCAAAATAACAAAAAACCGTAGAAGCGTTTTAATTTAAAATATTATCCACAAACATATATGCGTCACAATTTTATATACAAAGGCGTAGTTCTGGGGACTCGCGTGATAATTTTTTTATTAATCATATTCTTCCAAGCTCTTTCAAAGTTGATACCCATTGTTATGAAAAGAAAATAATATGTTTTCTCATTTCATTTCTTTAGGCTGTACCATTTTCGATATAAATGACATCATACCAATTATAGCCAATACATTGAGTTACTTTGTAGCTACGTTATCTATTATTTATTTGGATTTTCTGAACTATCTTTTATGAATTAAAATAGATCATGTCTTTTATCGATATTGGACACCCTATCCCAAAAATGAAACATTTTCGGACATATATATTTATAGCAACTTTTTTTGTTAATTTTCTTTATAGAATCCGCCATTAATGTTTGGCCGTTCGTTTTAGTCACATCCTATGAGTACAAATAAATGCATTCCCTGTATCTTTAGCTTTATTCGCAGCTTTACCCCTGTATCTAAAATAATTAATTAATTCACGACTTCAATTAAAATCGTTTCATTTCAAATGGATCGGTGTTCAAATAATGTAACACAAATAACAAATGTGTACCATCCGAAAATAACATTAAGGTCAAGATAATCTATTTAAATATCTGAGTGGAATTAAGACACACGTACACTCCTTTTCCAATGGTACGTTTTAAATGTAGGTAGATATACTAATGATATAATTTATGGATTAATTACGATCACGAGGCTATTTGTTCATTTTGTGTTAGAAAAATCATATATTTACCCAAACTGACTTTGATACAAAAGGACACAAAAATGAATCGTTTAATTTTATTAAAATGCATGTCGATTTTATATAAAAAAATTAATTATTTCATACTACTTTAATATGGACGATATATAAACTAAATTTAATTCAAATAGTAGTAATGTTTTGAAAAACTGCGCGAAAATCAAGGTAAGGGCTGACGTTTATCCACAAATTATGACGTTTATAGGTCTTCAGGAGCTAGGGGGCATTGCGATCGACGCCCTCAGATCTAACAAATTACCCATTTATCATTATTATTTATTACCTATGCTTTTATTTCAGGGTTACCAACTACAGTATAAATATATTATATTCATTACTTTGGATGCAAAAGAAAACGTTTTACTACCTTCTGTTTTATGAGGTGATCCGTGTCTAGGTGGTGTGGAGGAGCTCTAACAGAAGGATTAGGATGGTGACGGAGATAACTCTCGGTGGGTCCTGGTTCCCGTTTTACTTTGGCACCTGGTAGTACCAAAGGAGTGGTACGGTACGGCTACAACAAAGGTGAAACAACATCAACATTACAAAAGACAAATACAAGGTTAACCAAAACAACAGAGGGAAAAACACCTCCACACTGAAAAGGAAAAGATGTTTTAAATAAACAACCGCTTGCGTAGAAAGATCTGTTAAGGGGTTAATTTTATAAATTTGGTTTTGCTTAACCACAAATAATTCGCATTGAAAAAATAGATAATTGCCAACGCTTATACTACAAGCACAACTTTAACATATGACAACATGTTAACATTTCGACAATCTCGTTGATGGGAATATTTAACCAATTAATGATTTGAAACAACGACTGATCCCCTTGATCCCTTATAACCCCGCAAATGGCCTAGGCGAATGCTTCTACGAGATATTGGTTCGTAATATCGCAATAAAGGCATTGCCAAACAAGCACGATACAAGGAACGCGACTGCTCATTATATGTTTTATGCCTTTATGATATAGTTGTATGTAACACACTTTTGCTAAAATACTTGTGTTATTCCAATTAATAACATGATACGCCTGCAAATTTTAGATTTCTCAAATTGTCGTACAAAAAATAAGCCTCATAATAAAAACGAAATAAAACCTTGTACAAAATATAAATGTTAAATTAAATATTTTTTCACGAGAATTTTTTGGTAATAATCATCATTATTAATATTCAGTTAAAAATAATAATAATTATTATTATAGTGAATTGAATGGCATTGTCAATTGAATTGAATGGTGAATTTGATGGCAAACACCAAAGATAATTTGCAGAAAAAGGAAAATCCGAAATTAACGCGATTCGTGACCATTTCCATCGATTTTCATGAAATGCAATTTAAACTTCTCAAATTCGTTTCGTTTTTATTTCCAAATAAATCAAATCCCCGATGACAGTTAAATCTGACTTATATGTTTATGATAACTAATAAAACAATTAATTACGCGAAAAGCGTTACGCATACAGAAATTGTTTCAAGAGAGAAAAAAACTTGAAAAAGGTCATTGCTTTATATTAAATTAAGAACTGAAATATGAGCATTTTTGCTTAGAGGTGGGGGTAATTTTCTTAGCTCTGAAAATGCAATTACTTCGTTTACTATGTCAAAAAGTGGTATCTAAGCACAATAATTATTAACATACGAAATTTTATTTAAATCGGACAAAGCGTTTTAGTTCTTCTAATAAAAAGAACTAATATTTTTCCTAACGTCATCTAGCGGCTAAACGAGGCAATTTGATATAAAAGTAAAATACCATATTTAAGGTTCCCTACACGCACCTGCCCTGTGTAGATTCATTTACTAATCACCTTGTATAACCAATGTTTTAAATGTTAGAATAGAACTACATGAGAAAAAGAGAAATTGAGAAATAAAAAATTGAGCTTGTGCGGCAACACAGTCTGTTATACTCGTAACAACTTAAACATTTTGGGAAAAGAAATCAGTCGTTAAATATTGATAAATTGTTGGTTGAATATTTTAAATGACGAGGTGAATAACAACAAAATAAATATTAGTAGTATGTCTTACCTACATACTTTCAATCATTTTGACAACTAAAACACACAGTTTTTTTGTAACGTTAACAACTTATCATGTGTTATAATGTTTAGTTTTTTTAGTGGGAGATACTTGTGATTAAACAAAATTTAAATTTATAAATTATAAATTTAACCCATCGAAACCTTAAATTAATCGAAATTTAAACTTTAAATTTCGGTTAACCTTCTGGCTAATGCTTTTTGTGCAAGAGATTATTTATTTATATTTTTTCTTTTTATTTTCAGTGTGACGCAAATTCGTAATTAAATAACAATAATTACAACCATTAACATATACAACATTGCAACGCAGGAAAACTGAGTTTTGATGAATGTTGCAAGATAAATAAATAATCAATATCAAATGTTATTGTTATTATGCAAATATAAGTAGTAGGTATAACAGTATTTAGGCACAGTAACTAATCGTTTGTATTTTGAAATATTCTATAAAAATTGTTCTAATACAAACAAAATCAACATAATAGCCACAAAGCTTCCGGAGACATCGTCAGGCGACTCACAAAAAATACATATTGATATTATTTGGCCTATTTTAAAGCTCTAGTATTCATATTTAAAATCATTCTCTACTAAGCTTTAACAGCGAGAAATATGTAAGAAGTGATCCTTTTTCGAATCAAGTTGATAATAGTAGGTAATTATTTAAATGTATAACCTATTTATATTAATTTTTTGATCGCTTTTTTTTAAACTATTGCATACAGAAAAACTTAGATAACATACGATTTTACAGAAACGAAATAAGATTTTGCAATGTTTTTATATACAGATTCTCGGTACTTCAATTGTTTGTGCTCATAAAATTGTCCTTATAAAATTTTTCGAGGAAAAAATGTTATAGCTGCAAAAAATCTGAAAAAGACTACTTTGATCTGATTTATTTATAACACTTATATTTTACTCAGCTATGAGGACAAGGAAAGAAGCGATCATTGTCGGTAATGCATCGGGAAAATTGTAGAAATAATTAGTTTTATTTAAAATTTGACTTCTTTTAGTCCCTAGCTTCGAAAATTTTCTGCTTCTACTAAATAATGACTTTATACATGGATTGCGCAAAGACAGATACAGTCGTAACAGCTGAAATATATGGGACTAAGTAGAAAGTTCAAATCCCCCAAAAAATGTAGTTTTTCAGATGGGGGTGATAGTCACTGAATACTGTACAACAGAAGTAATATTGAGATAAGCAATCAGTTCGTAATATATCAAATTTTTGGCTGGTATAAAGCTAATTGAATGCTTGACAAATCTAGGAAATCAGAATAACTTTTGGAAGGTACATCAAAAATTAAGTATCAGCCGTAAAATAGCACTACAGTTATACACTTATACATAAAGGTCGTAGGGCCAATATTAATATAGTGGCCGAAGATGTTACAAGTGGGTTGGAAAAACTCCTAAGTAATAATCAAAGGCTAGCATCTCTGGAGGACTTGCTGAATGCATGGGGTACATGTATAATTTTAGGAATGCCAATGCCACACTTGACCCTAAGCTTATAAAATAATTTTAAAATGATATCAGAAAAGAAGGCAGCCGGAATGTATGAAGCTAAGAGAAGGGTACAAGTCCCACTAAGGAATGCATGCCATGAGGTGGTGGTCATGGATACTATGCAGCAAAATTAATAGGAAGGGATATTAAAAACCAAAGAATTACTACCTACTGTGACAGTCACTTAGCGGTAAAGGTGACATTTCATATCAGGTCAAATTCAGGTTGGTATTGAACTGTCTGAAAGCTTCGTTAAGACTAGAAGTCAGAACAACGTGACTCTAGCTTGAGCACAGAAGACCCAATATCCTCTGCGGCTCGAGTATCAAAGTATGAGGGGCAAAAGCAGGCTAATCTACAGACCTACGAGAGCCTGAATCCTTCTGCGGCATTGCTAACTGTATTACTAAGAATATACTAACTATTATAAGAGATACTCATGCAGGAATGAGCAAAAGATAAGACCCGAAAATGATGGCAAGGAACCTGTAGGCAGAGGCAAGCCAAAAAGCCTTTAAACGGTTTATAGAAGTAATTAATGACAGACCTACAGAATCAAAGGCAGCAAGTTAATAAGGATAACAGTAGGATATAATAATACTACATTGCAGACTCAATAATCATTTGAATACAGGACATTGCGATAAATACATTGGACAAAAATACATCAAAATTACAATAATTAAAATAGATACGAATTGCCAATACGACGAATTCCGATGAAAATGTGAGTTCACAGTGAATTCACCTCGGCATTTTTGACTATGTGATCCAAAACTGATGATTGGCCTCCATCACTGGATAACTACTATACTGTAAGTAATATAATTTAACTTTTGGATAAGCTCGGAAAGATAGTAGTAGTAAAGACAGTAAGACTTTATAGAAACATAGAAACAAATAAATAAAGAATATAATCATTGAAAATATCTTGTCACATGCATAAGTTAGAAAATACGTGTGTAATTGGGAAAAAAATTTTGAAACGTCATAGCCCGTAGGCCAAAATGGAATTTTAAGTCAAACACTTATACTTGTATAATACAAGTCATAAAGATCCTCGCTTAAGGTTTCCTATTTGCTCTTTCCTTTTTAATGTAATGGAGGGCAACCGTCAGTTCAGGGTCACCCTGTACCAAGAATCGCATATACGATTCTTGACCCTGTACCACACTACAAGAACATTAAAGTAACATACTGTATAGATTTACGGTAATATCCCTCGTTTGGTATATATACCTTATAAGTTTGGTTACAACAATAAAATTCTGAATTAAGATTTCAATAATTTATTAAATATATTCGTATATCTGTTATATGACTTACGTACTTGTCCAAAAAATAAATGCGTTGGAACACGATGTATATAAAAATACTCCTCCGCAATGCGCAAGAGGAAGCAACAGCTACATTAAACTATATTTAACGCTTTTACAGTACAATACATTGTACAAAACAATCAAAACTGAAATGCGTATAAGATTTTGCTATGTTGAAAATTTAACCACATGACTAATATATTTACAAAGCAAATAGAACAAAATATAGTCCCAGTGGCTATACCGAGCGGTCGTTTTTTCGAGCCTCACCATTGGCGTTTCTGTATCTTAAGAGATACAATGTCGGTCAAATTAGGGAAAAGTTTAAAGGGAAATTTACCTAATTTTTTTCGTTTTGAAATGAACTTTTAAAACTGATAATTGTAAGTCGGAATAGCCGTAGCGTCTGCCAGGGTGGAGAAGCGATATGCAACGTTTGTTTTGCTTATGGGCGTGAAATTGAATTTTTGCTTTTTTTAATCAGGATTTTCCTATTAGTTAACAGTTCAGTTAAATTTTCATTGACATAACAAAGTTTTAATAGTTAAAAATGCAATTTTTGCATGGAACAAAGGCAGATATTCATATTAATTAATTAATGAAACAATACCTACATTGCATTTTTAGTTTGGTAAAAAATTGATAATTTTGTATTTTGACAAAAACAAAAAACGTCGTAAAAAATGCACTGAAATATAAAATATAAAATCCCGTATCGCACCAATAAGAAAAACGGAAATTGCTTCTCGTTTCTCAGTCGTGAAAGACGCTACTGCCAATACGACATATTTGAATTACCCATAAAAGTGTCCTAACAAAATCTAAATTTTCAGTTTTTTGCTTCAAAATGAAAACGTGTCAAATTTCTCTTCAGCCAGTTATTCATAATCAAATTCAGCAACCTTTACCCTAATTTGACCGATCTTGTATCTCTTAAGATAACGGAGATGCCAATGGTGCAAATGAAAAAACGAGTACCCTGTATAGGCAGAATAATTATTTTATAACTAGTTTATAAGATATATGACTAATGAGGCTAAATAATGACTTGATTATTGATACTACTACATTGTGCAGTCCGAATCTTAGTTTTATGTATGAGTGTATCTCTTTGATTAATTAATAATTTGAAATACATTTTTCATTGAAGTTATTTTCAATGAAAAAAATTTCGTAAATCGTAAATTATCTACTCTTTTATACCAAATATCAAATTCAGCCACGACCAATTAACTACATAAAACAATTCTGAATTTTAAGTTACTTTTTCAAGTCTTTCTTTTAAAACAGAATTAATAGAAATTTGAAATTTAAAGATATTAAATTTTATATGCTTGAAACACAAAACTTTTAGAGAAAATCAAATTTTTAAATGTCAAAAATATTGCCAATTTAATCAAATTAATACGAATAATTATTTTTTTATTATTTTTATTATTTTTTTTATCCAACTCTTTGTCACCCTTTATCAATTAAAAAATAATAATAATTTGGAATACACACTTTATTTACAATTTTATTTAATGTTTAAAACATGCTTACTTTTTTAAAGCTAAAGCATGTGGGGATACAATTTGGATGAAGTTCCCTTGACTCCTCTTTTAAAGTCTGACGCTGACAGTAGCAGTCATTAATAAAAAGCAGTGGCATATGTTGAATGAAAGAAACCGTCGCAGTCTTGACAATGGGAAAAGCTCTGACAGAAATCCATGTAAATTTTCAGGTGGGATGGTCACCTTAAACTTGCAGCATAGCATTTAAAACGTTTTTTGCATTGCTAAGATTAGAGCGGATTTCGTAACGGAGTTATTTCGAGAATATTGCGTCTCTTGACGAGCACTCAAAAATCCTGTCCAACGCTTTATGATAGTCCATTAATTAAAGCGACCAAGAATTAATCTTGGTGCAATTTGATAGTGATACGTAATTTAAAGTACTTTATAATTGCAGCGAAAATAGATGCATGGTGCTATATTTTGTATGACGAACGGGATAACCTAGATTTAAAATAACTTGTATTTTAAATATTAAGAAATATTTGACTAATTTCTTGGACATTTATTTTGAAATAATTTACAGTGGTGTATTTAATACATTTTTTGTTTTTTATAGATGAATAATTATACGTATTTTATAATAAATTAATCAACAAATAAAATCAAACAGCTGTCTTTTTATAAAGGCAATAAAATAATGGAAACAAATTGTAGTATCCTTAGTGACCTTGAAGAAATTTTGTAGTTTCATCTCAATTAATCAGACAAAAGAGTATTTATGTATTTAAATGATTTATGTAACAATTTTTTTAAATGTGTAGGCAAGCCATACTTTTGCTTAAATGACTCAAAAACAATTTGTTTTATAACTAACTATATTTTAGAAGCGGTTGGCAACAGAGTGATAAACTCGATTGTATTGACATAAGTCACATATTTTGAGTATGTATTTATATTTTGGTACGTTAATTTTTTATATTTAAACTTCAATAATAGGTTGAATTTTAGATACATTTCAAATTAAAAAAATCTTCGAAAAGCAATTGACAGATTTTCTCAATTCCGGAGATTAAAATTTTCCTTCGGATAATTTTCTATATTTATTTGAAATTAATTGACAATTAATAGCCTTTAATAAAATATATTTCGTCTATATCAAGATCTGTAGCCTCTGTAGTAGCAATACAGGTACATACACAGTATATATTTATTCCTGAAAACTTTAAAAAGTTTTAAACTTTTACTGTTTCTACATCTTCATTTACTTTAAGTAGGTAAGTTTTAAACATTCTTTCAATATATTTTTAAAGTTAATTAAGAACAATAATTCTTTTGATACCCTGATTTTTTTAATTTTGCTTTTATATATTAGTTGCACTGGATTTGTTTGTAACTGAACATAATATATTTTTAAGAAAATATTAATTATATTATAAACAGAGTTTACAGTAAACAAAATACAAGGCAAAAATAAATTTAATGACGTCAAAAGTTGGCGTTGTCTCTGAAAATATCTATGCATTCTGTTTTCAGTATAATGTATGATGTAAAATACATTAGGTAAAAGAATTATATAATTTATAAAAAAGTTAAATTTTCTATGTCGATGAACTTATGCACATACTGAAGACCTATTGATATTTCTGCGGTTTCAATGCAGATTCAATAGTATAGCCGTTCTAAATATAAAAATGTTTATTTTATAGTCAACGGGATGGTGTGGTATAAAGCAAGGAATTCTGAGAATGACTGAATAATGAAATAAGGGTCATTATTGTGTTTAGGCAAGCTCTTTTCGGTGTAGCTATGGCCATGTGAAGAAGCCAAGTATACTATAAATCAAGAACCCTATCAGATAAACTGCTATATTTATTCTAGAAAATGGGTAGGCAAATAACATACAATAGCTTCAAAAATTTATCGAAAATCTTAGCTGTGGTTATATTTAATTTGGAAACGAAAAATATACGTCTTCTGGAGGACAGATTATAATATTTTCTTACCCACATTTTAGCCGCTTCATCTTGTGCATCTTGGAAATGGTCTCTAGAGTAGTTCCTAGAGAGAAGCATATTTTTAACTTTTCACAGCACACTTTGCTTAAGGAGTACCTGATTTCAACTGAACCGACACATAATTTCGCGAAAAATGTCCCCACCATCATGTGGGAAAGACGTAAGTTGGCTTCTTTTTAGATTCAGGCATTTCAGCACATTATGTCATGTAAACAAACTTAATATCGCGGTGAACCTGAAATATATCAAAAATACTGACAACTTAATTACATGTATTAAACAAATTTCATGTAATTTTTTTTATAATAGTACTTAATTCCGTTTCTTGAAGATGATTAAAAATATCTTGTCTATATATTTAGGTTTATTAATTAATAGTTCAGCTAATCACAATTCGATGGTTTTGCGTTTTTGGTAAGTTGCCAAGTTTTTGCCCACTTTTTTTAAATAAAACTTACAGTTTGATATGTCTCTCAGTAAGGTCCACGTAAGCAATGAAGACATCTCAGTTAATTATGAGCTGTTGCAGCTAATACCAGAATCGCTATGATCGCTTCAGAAAAGTATTACTAGCATCATAGAAAGAGAGCTTTAGGCCCATGTGACAAAAGATACCTGCCTTACTTTCCTCATTTTTTTCTTTTGTGTGTGCGAGAATTTTAGAAACAGTTTTTCACTGCATATCACCTATCTTCTACTTAATAAGCAAAAGCATGTGCCTAAAACATACTATTGAGAAAAAAAAACTAGAGTGAAATTTTCGACATGTTTACGAAAAAAATATAAAAGAAGAAAATTTGAATTTAAGTACTTTAACAGAATTGTACAGAAAAATCTAATTGTCCGTTCAAAAACTGAGAAATTGTGTAATAGATTATTTATACTACATGAAAGCTATGTTCTATCATAATAAATGTTCGAACAAAATATCATAAACCTTACAAAAATATGCAAATCAAGGTTTCCCTCATAAATCAAACGTGTTTCGTATCTTTCCATATGTATTGTATATATTTCCGTAGCACATGCCCGTTACATGTGAAAAAATAACCATATCAATCAAATACTACTTTTGAAATTTTCACACTACTGGAAAAAATTAAGGGAACAAAAATATTTCATAAATTAGCTTGTTCAGTCAGCTTGGTTTCGGAGATATTGATGGTTGACTGGAAAATCACAATTTTGTCTTTAACCATCGATATCTCAGCAACAAATTATTGCACAGTAAGGCCAAAGGCAGTTTTGAAAAGTTGAATAAATTATCTACAAGGACAAGGTTTTCGAGGAAAGTTTTTTTTTCATTCTTGTCATTAATTTGAAAAAAGACATTTTACGTTTTTTTAGAAAATCTACCACTAATTTACAAATATTCCTAAAAAGACTAATGTTGAGAGAAATTATAACTCAATAGAACACGTTTATTGCTCCTAAAGATTACGTAACCATTATTCTCTCCATTTCCATTTCCATATTTGGATTGGACTTTTGTCATGTAGACATAGACATTGTGTACATTCATGTTTGAAATAAACTTCATTTTTCTCGAAAATTTTGTAGTATACTTTAGAGTTTACAAAACCGTTTAGAAATGTAACAAATTTTGACTTTAAAATATTTTTTTTTCGGTTGTACCTGTATCGACGACACTGCTTTTCAAAAATAAACCGTTTATACATTATTCTTAACGCACAGTTGATGTTTACTCGTGTACAAATTTTGACATTTTTATCTTTAGCCGATTTAAAGATAATTAAGGAAAACCATTTGGAAACTTCAACACACTGTATCTCGAAAACAGGGCGTCTAAGAAAAAAAAAACGTTACAAAAACTACCCCCATTATTTTCTCATGAGGAACTTGCACACATGAACGGGACACCCTGTGGAATTAGAACATGCCATCAAAAAAAAAATTAAACATCATTTTAAAAAGTTATTCTCGAAAAATGTATTTTCGAGAAATAAAACAAATTTTGTAGAAAATGATATATATTGGTGAAACTCGAAGTTAAACGAATGAATGACCACAGAATCATTTTTTGCAAAAAAAATCAAGTTGTTTGTTCTCAGAAAATCGTTTTCTTGGACATATATTTTTTAAATCGAAGTATACAATTATTGTTTTTTAGATTCCACATTCTGATTCCGCGAGACACTTATACATACACATGCCTACACTTTGTCCCATTCAAATATCTTAATGGCAAAGAAAATCATAAAAAAGACGATTATGAATCAAATTCTACAGGGAATGTTTCGAAGATACAAGCCCAAAGTTTATATTTTTTGACAGAACATTCTGCATATTTTTAAATATTTGAACAGAGCGCTTCCTTAACATAACAGTGATATAAGTTTGATAGGTCTATCTCTTATAAATAAGCGAGGTATAGCCAAAAGAGTATAAAGAGTTTATAGTTAAAATATTTTTTCAGCCATATTATAAGAAATGGATATATCGAACGTATATCATTGTAATCCTGAAAAAGCGTTCCGTCTAAATGTGTAAAAATACATACGGTGTTTTGTTTAAAGAAAACATAAATGTAACATTCAACTACAGTTTTGCAATCACAAGAAAATTTTGCACAACTTTGGCCCGTACAAATTTTCTCTAAATAAGAAAGCAACAAAGATAAAGTCGATATAATGTCTCAGAATCAGAATCAGAATCTTCTCTAATTTTTTTGGGGAGGTACGATTCAAATGATTTTTTTTAAAATGTAGTGGCTTTTTGGATGTACTTGCTGAACAACTACAAGCGTTAATCAATATCGCTGAAGATATTATCAATACATATTGCAGAATAATCGTTTTAACGGACAAAAATTTAAATTTCAGTTTAAAAATCTAAAAGGATTTGGCCTGATATGATTATGATTGATAAATCGTAGAGTCTGAATATAAATTATTTTTATAATTTTAGGCAGAAATTTTTACGAATTAGGCCTACAAGCAGACTCTACCACTGTATTTGTCATTTGTAATTGGTACTATTAGGAAATGATCAGGAATTAGAAAGTTTTCATTTTCAGGAATTTACAGAGCTAAAATTTTAAAAACAAACAACACAAACTTAAAAACTGCAGAATCTGTGTGAAAAAAATATTTTGCACTATAAATTGATGAAATTTGAGACAGAGATTTTAAGTGATGCTGTGCAGATTTAATCTTCGTAAAAATCACAAAAAAAATCGCAAAGGTCACAAATTGCCAAATAGATCATAGCGATTGGTTTGAAAACTATATGTAGAACGTGACTGTACATACATACAAAAAACTTATATAGATTCGTGTGCCCAACAAATCCTAATCGAAATGTCCTAAACGTGATGTAAGTTTTAGAAAATGATATGTGATATATTTTGACCTCAGCTGCTCTGCCATATTTTGATCTAATTTTTAAATAGGAACAGAGGGTACTAAAAATGAATACTGTATCAAACTGCTTTAGGGAAAACATGTGGAAGTAAAACGTAGGATTACTACTACATTTCAGGGAAAATTCATTTTCGAACGATTCAGTCTATTGATCCTCCGATGATACATTCTAGTGTTACAGAGGCGTAAGTATATTTATAAATTTGTATATCACATAGTATACGTAGACGAGGTCAATACTGACGTTGCCAAGTATCGAAACTTGATATTACTCACTGGTTCTCGTAGGCGAGTACCATTTGAAAATATTCATCTAGAAAAAATATCATTGCATTGTATTTTTTTGAAAATATTCGAAAATGTGAGTGAGTTAGAGTTGTTTACAGTTTAAATATGTTGTTCATGTACTAATTTTGAACCTTGTAAATTGATTTACAAAATCGACCAATTATATTGGTACAAGCAGGTAATTACATATAAAAACTATGATAATCTTCCTAGCTTCAATACATAGATGATGATAGAACTAATATTAACTTATTTGTCACCTTTGGGAATTTTGGGAATTTTGGGAATTAAATCTTTACTACATAAAATTTTAGAATCTTGACTCGTTTTAATTTTGAATATTAAAAAAATAGATTCCTTAAACGTGTTTATTATTATAGTTAATCCGACTGAAGTTGTGGGCAAGTCTATCATGGATTGTGGTTTGCTATTGTCATGATTGATTTTTGCTCTAAAAGTTAGTAGGTTTAACTTTGTTCAATTGTAACAATTACTTGAACAGTCGAAATTAAAAGTTTTAAATTAGCAGCAAACAAAAATCAATGTTATAAATAGGCAGATGGACAAAACAGCCAGCCAGGCAGGTATTCATGAAAGAACTGATTCCATTCAAAAAATTAATTAGATCTAAACATTTGTTTTGTCATTGACTGCTTTCCCGAGCCAACTGAGAGAGAAAGAAGCAGGAAAAATTTTAAAATAGACCATCTGTAAGAATCAACGCGGTCACCATAACCGCAAACTGCCAGTTTTATAATAGTTGACATATAAATTGTAGTCTAGAAGTCTGGTCTGGTGATTGCTTAGAAATGTTTAGATATGTGTCGCATAAATAAATCGTAACTGTTTCCAGGAAGAAAGCCTTGAAATTTTTTGAAATTGTTGAGTCGTTAGCCTTTTGTCTATGATTTTTCCTAAAACGTCTTTAAGCTCTGTTAAAAAAGCAAATTAAAAAAGTTCTGTAAAATTATAGTATTTTTTTATTTGGGACATAATAATTAATAGAATAATGTACTTAAATTTCTTGCATGTTTAAATTATGTATATAGTCCAGACGGTATCTGTTTCAGAGTCCATATTTGGGTGAATCGTATATCCACGGATATTTTTGGCTTTTTGGCTTTAAAATATCACTAGAAATGAAAATTTTTCTATGCGCATAAAAAAAACGTGGGCTTAACTTTTGGCGGCACAATATGTTAAAAAAATTCGAAAAATGTCATATTTTTCTTCCTATTTAATTATGTATCTTTTCAAGAGTTGATTTTAGGCGAAAATGGAAGAGGAAAAAAATGTTTGTAATTAAATTTTTTACAAAATATGACTAGTTACAAATCGAATGAATCATGATTATTATTGTAAAAATCGAAAAAATCGCCAAAAATGGGGTTAAAAAACATTACTTTTTAGGGAATTTTTTTGGGGTCTTTAAATTGGGTATAGGACCTTCATACTTGGCTCAAGAAAACTTCATGTTATGTAGAATCATCACACCAAATTTCATCAAAATCGGTTCGATAGATTTTGCATAATAATTTTGCAATCCAGATTTTGAAAAAAAAATTGCAAATTTTCAAAATTTTGCACAGCAAAAACCAAGGCCCTTAGATACTTGAAAATTTAATCACATATAGAAGGGCTCTCAAGCTTTCAAACGCTTTTTGAAAAATTCGAATCCGTCAATTAGGAGAGCTCTGGCGCTTGTTTAAACATTGGTCGAATTTTTGTACTATAATTTTGTATTTTTGTAATATAATGAGTTAATTTCTCATTTACTTATATTTTAAACAGTAAATAATATTTGAATTATACTTTAATCACAAAAAAAATTATGATTAAATTAAATTAATTAATTAATAATTTTCGTCATTTTGAATATAATTGTTGTTTAAACAATTTTAGAATATTTAAATAAATTTGTTTTTGATCTTTGATAAACAGTATATAAGTTTATGCACTTACCTTTGATACAATAAAAAAATTAAGTTGATAATTAAAGGATGTTTAAATTTAAAGATATCGGACTGTTGAAAGACCAATAATTATTAACGATAGGCATTTGAAAATACGCTAATTGTTTTTTTTTTAAATCGCGAGACATCGATTTAAAAAAAAATCATCAAAATCGGACCTTTAGAACCGAGATATTAAAAATTTTTAAGCGTGTCGCGGTTTTGAACTCGTCGATTCAATTTCGAGCAGGCCGAAGCGGCCGCGCTCTCTGGTTTCCCCACCTCCACCACCCGTACGATTTTCTTGAATTTCTCGCTTGCATAAATAACTCTTAAACGCGTTTTAAAGTAGGTCTCCAATGAAGAAAAGTATTGCGAACTTAGACCTGGTAAGTACTCGGAATACCAAAGGTATTTTTCGAAAAATTAGACCTGATGTCCCTGTACATTTAGTGTAAATGACGGTTAACTTTGATCGGCTATTACTACGAAACTAATTGACCTATCGATCTGTTTTTTTTTAAGAAGCGTCTTTCCAATAACTTTTAAAACCTGCTCTAAAAAATTTGATTTGATTGAATATTCACAAAGTTGTGTCTAATTGTTTATAAGTACAAAAATTCGACCAATGTTTAAACAAGTGCCAGAGCTCTCCTAATTGACGGATTCAAATTTTTCAAAAAGCGTTTGAAAGCTTGAGAGCTCTTCCATATGTAATTCAATTTTCAAGTATCTAAGGGCTTTGGTTTTTGCTGTGCAAAATTTTGAAAATTTGCAATTTTTTTTCAAAACCTGGATTGCAAAATTATTATGCAAAATCTATCGAACCGATTTTGATGAAATTTGGTGTGATGATTCTACATAACATGAACTTTTCTTGAGCCAAGTATGAGGGTCCAACTTAAAGACCCCAAAAAAATTCATTAAAAAGTAATGTTTTTTAAGCCCGTTTTTAGCGATTTTTTCGAGTTTTACAATAATAATCATGATTCATTCGATTTGTAACCAATCATATTTTGTAAAATTGAATTACAAACATTTTTTTCCTCTTCCATTTTCGCCTAAAATCATCTCTTGAAAAGATACATTATTAAATAGGAAGAAAAATATAACATTTTCCGATTTTTTTTTAATATATTGTGCCGCCAAAAGTTAAGCCCACGTTTTTTTTATGCGCATAGAAAAATTTTCATTTCTAGTGATATTTGAAAGCCAAATAGCTAAAAATCTCCGTGAATATACGATTCACCCTAACCAAAACAGATACCGCCTAGTCTAATAGGTATTAAAGCTATTAGAAAAACACAACATGAATTTAGTGAGTTTTAGAAACTTTCATGACATGCAAATTTTCTGAAAAATTATAAATTATAGTGCAGTTATTGTTTCTGTTCAATAAGTGGTCTCCTGTAATATATTATTTCTTAAATCAAGTTTTTCCCCGAAAACGATATCTCCTTCTTTCTGGGAGCAGGTAATACACATAAAAAAAGAGCAAAGCAATGAACAGTGCATCGTAAACATACTGTTGGAGGTTAAAAAATATAAAAGTGTTCTAAAGGACTTTTACGTATAGATGACGATACTATATATTAAAAGTACGAAATTCTTGTTAGTTCTAAAGCAGCTACGGATGGAAACGACAAGGACTCAGTCAATGACAATCCTGTGAGACGTTCCGTAGTGGCATCCGTAACTGATCGCATGCAATGCTTTCAAACGTTTCGCCATACTACACTGCCTTCAAATGATTCTCAGCGTCTGAGGCCGCTTGCGCCAATATCCTTAGCAGGATTTATGACCTCGGATGGAACGAGGTCAAGCGGTATTATCGCTCTTTACCCACTTCATCGCTGGAGGCCGCTTGCAACCTCGTCACCTGTTTTATAGTGATTGTGAAAGTACCGCTTGCGTCGCCGATGACGTCATAGACATGTGGAGTGGGGTAAAGTCGTTGCATATGCTTTCAGACCTGCGCGATGGTGCATCACTCTTCTCATCTCTTTCGTCGTTGCTTGTTCTTTTAGGTGAGGTAACCAGGTATTAATCACCCGAAAACCTTCAACATGGTTCATTTGAATGTTATTCAATTTCCTATGCTTGTCTTCTTACCAGAATGTAAAACCTTGTCGTTCTCGCAAGTACCTACCTCGGTGTCTTCCGAGGTGTCTTCAAAATTTATTGCTTTTCCTCCATTTAAAGCATGTTGGGCGATGTCTGATTTCTCAGGCTGGTTGAGTCTTAAGGCCCTTTCATGTTCCTTCCTTCTTTGTCTCACCTATATAATCCTTTCCGCATTCACATGCTATGCGATTTATTCCAAGGAGAACAGAGGGTTAAGCCGGTCTTTTATTGGCATACATATGCCACGGCATAATAACCCGAAAAACCATGGTACTTTACACATCAGCAAGGGTTCTGATAGCCATAAAATCATTATTAAAATGTACTTCAGTTTGGAATTTGAAATTTCGTCCTGCAGGTGTCTCAGTCTAGAATCCTAACCCTACCTCTTCTCATTGTGCCTCTGAAGCATTGAATGACACCTTGAGAGGACTAACTTAGATTGGCGGTACAACCAAGAATGTTTTTCCCCGATTTAATAAACAAGTTACTTTGATTAGTTCTTTTTTATCTCTAACGATTTAAACATATCAAAATACTAAATTTGCTGTTATTTTCTTAAATACTGTCTTAACTTCCAAACCACTTTCAGCAGCAACGTTTTGATGCTCTGTCAACATGATTTCAAATAAAAGATGACTTACCTGTTTAGTAACATGAATGTCCTCATCGCCGCTATCCTTCCTATGGTGGCCATGCTCGTAAATCTCGAAATAGTTGTTGTCAATAGGCGTCAGAGGTGTCGAATAATATGGAGTTAGAGCTGACCCTCCGGGGCTATAGCCTGGTGGAGTGTATCCAGGCCCTCTCGGTGAAAGGTGAGGGGAAACTGAGAGAGGACTATAGTTGTGAGAGCTGGTCCTTGACGATCCCGTGCTGGTATTATGACGCGGAGTACTATCCCTGAAAGCAAAAGTTGAATCAGTTTTTTTCTTTATTTTTAAAGTTCCTTTGAAAGTATTTCTTACACAGCTTAGTTTTAAAATACAGAGTGTTACATTTATGCAGATATCTCAAAATATATTTGACGTAGATTATTGAACAGTTAGTTAAAGATAAAAATTCATTGAATTTGTATGCAGTTATTGCAACCAGATAGATGCTTGAGAAAATATTGTTACAGAGAATCTCAGAATTCCGACGCAATGAGAGTTTTACAAACTTGATAAATCTATTTAATTCATAATTGTTATATATTTAGAAAAGAATAACTTCTAATTTATTCCAAAAATGAAACCAAGATATTGCGTGAATATATTTTTTTAAAAAGTTTAACACAATTTGAAAACTAAACTTTATTACATACGTCTATAGGAACTTAGCAATTACTATTGGAACGTACCTACTTAAGAATTGCTTATATATTACGTGGGTGTTACTTAATGCCTATGAACACAACGTTTTCATATTCAGTTCTTTAATATATGTATGATGGAAGGAAAGTTTCTATTATGAGTATCTACATCTAATCAAACCATATTCTGTTCATAGATTGGTACTATCTAATTTATGACTTTGAACTTTCTCAAAATGTTTACATTTTGTCCTAGCTCCATATACCTAACAGTTTACGTAACAGAGTTTATAAGATAAAAATAGGCTGTTAGAATTTATTTAAAATATAAATACACGACAAAATAAAAAAAATCACATAGGCCTCTAGTTTCAATGGAACACGCATAGGAATATATATCAAGTAGAATTAGAATGTATCTATTCTAAAATAATTTATTAAAAAAAGTGTTGTATTTTATACAAGACGATAAAAATGTAATTTATGGACGAACGGAAACTATAAATTTATTAGCGATGAAATAATGAGTGAATTGTTTTCCCAAGTTGATAAATAAATTTTAGAGTCATGTTAAAATTCTGTTTTTTCTATAGTAAAAAACTAAGAAAAATAAATTTGTATTAATAGTAATAATAATAATTTTTAGAATAAAATTTTGTATACATTCCAAAGTACACTGAAAAATTTATAGAGACACAGGAACCCCTTTTTAAACACCTAAATTATTAAATTATACCAAACGGTGCAATACTGACGCAAAAAAGTCGAGAGATAATTTTCGCTCAAAATAAATTTTAAATTTAAAAAATGACAAAAAATTATTTTGTTTCCAGTACATGGCGAAATTTTTATTTCGAGCACTTCTCAATTTCTTCACGTTGTATCTCACTTTGTTCGCCTACTACATGGTAGAAAATGTAAATTCAAGGTTATTTTGGAGTGAAATAAATGTTTGTGATATTGAATTTAACAAGACTAAAATACCTGAGAACATACTGTGTAATAGTATATTACGTAATAAGTGTTGTAAAAAGCATTTGACGCACGAATGGAAAAGTTACGCACGACGCCGCGTAGCGGCGAGTGCGTAATTCTATGAGTGCGTAATTGCATTACACCACGTATTACGTACTATACTTTACCTACGACCACTACTTTAAATACTTAAAATCATACCGTCTGCGATCAATGCAAGATTCCTATTACGTCGTACGGTAAAAAAATTGCACAGCTTGGTAAAAAAAATCTTACAGTTTTCCTAGTAACCGCCTAGCAACGGTCAATACAAACAGTATTGTATTGGCCGTTGATAGGCAGTTGCTAGGAAAACTGTGCGTTTTTTTTACCGTACGTAATAGGAATCTTACATTGATCTCAGACAGTGTGTTTTTAAGTACTTACAGTAGTGGTCGTAAGTAAAAATCATTACGTTGTGCATTTCTGAGTATGGAGAACACAAAGTTGTGTTGAAACAGATAACAACGCGCAGTTTGCGAGTTGCTGTCAAACAATAATAGTATATTACGTAATAAGTATTGTAAAAAGCATTTTACGCACGAATGGAAAAGTTACGCACGACGCCGCGTAGCGGCGAGTGCGTAATTGCATTACACCACGTATTACGTACTATACTTTACCTACGACCACTACTGTAAATACTTAAAAACACACCGTCTGCGATGCGAAGATTCCTATTTTACGTACGGTAAAAAAATCGCACAGCTTGGTAAAAAAATCGTACAGTTCTAGCAACGGTCAATACAAACAGTGTTGTATTGACCGTTGCTAGGCGGTTGCTAGGAAAACTGCGATTTTTTTACCGTACCTAATAGGAATCTTACATTGATCGCAAACGGTGTGTTTTTAAGTATTTACGGTAGTGGTCGTAGGTAAATACGTTTTCTTAGTTGCAATCAAGAATTGATTTTAGTAATTTTACTAATAGTAACTACATAATAGTAACTTACTATTATGTATGGCATACCAATATGACACATGTACTTTAGCAAGTTAACTCAAGTTAATGAATATAGGATTTAGGTATTTAACTAGCAAATAATTGAGTGAACAGTAGTAGTTTCAACACAAATGGGTGTGGATTCATTTTAACAAAAAAATTAAGTTAATTTTGAGAGAAAATTTACTCAATTTTTATTAGGGTGGATGCATATAAAATTTCAGTATCTTCATTTGTTCAGAATATAATTAGAAACTATTTTAACACTCGCAATCTCATAATAAAAGGCTTCAAGGTAAACGTATAAAAATACTTTTAATTAATATATTAATTTAATAATTAGACCTACTTCTATATTCGGATATTACAAGATATATAAAAAAATAGAATATAGCGGCGTCTTCAATTTTAATCTTATTTTCATATTTTCGGAGACATTCCACTGAAGTTTGTTATTTTTAACAGAACACCCTGTATATTTTTACACATTGTTGTCTAGAGGTTATAAAAAAAATGAAATTAATATAGATGAGTGCTCTATTAGAAATAAAATAATAAAATATGTTAGTACCATTTCTTCATACACTGGGCTCTTTGGAAAAAATGCTATAAGGGTCGTTTATCGCTTATAAGAACCGATATAGGGCCAATAAAAATAGAGGCCAATTTCGAGAAATTCTCTGTATATCGGAAAACCGATCAAGTTAGCCAGGATTTGTTTGACCCCTAAATTTAAACTGTAGCATCCCAAAATGGCCCAACTATAGTCTAATGAAATATATAATAAATGAAAATTAAATTATATAAAAAAATAAAACAGATATATTTTGAGTTGAATGGACTTTTACTTCATATCTCAACGATAATGTTATTTTAATGTAGAATTTGGGTCACTATTTTATATATCGTTACAGCCAAATTTATATCCTGATATTAATTCTCAAGAAATTAATGACGTGTGGTTTGTAGGACAGCGAATATTATTGGATTAAAATTAGATCGCGTTTGCTTGCCAATTTTTTACTTGTTTATTGCATTTTTCTTTCAGCTCCAGTGGAAGCCCAGACTAATGATAACGAGAGAATATATACGTATGATGAAATCAATTTTAATTTTATTAATAGATTTTAAGGAGAAATCATAGGCGGAGCAAATAATTCTTAATGCATCTGCATTCACTGCAAAATTCTTCTAGGGAAAATAGAATTAAAGTAAGTAACTCCAAGGATGGATTTAATAACTTATTTTTGCTATCAACTAGTGAAATCTCAAGTAAGTAGTTACTTTTAGTTTTAAAATAGTAACCAATCCGAACTGGTCTTATGCCTTGCGCGAAAAGAAAAGTCACTATTTCTACATATTTATTCCTAATCAAATCTCAAAAAATAAGTGCTATTATTCAGTGGAATATTATAGCTCTTAATACTTACATGGCGTGATGCACTCGAGGATTTCTTTCAAGTTAATTATCCCAGTTAAAAAGTATTTAGTTAAGTAGGTAACTGTTAAATTAATTTAAGTATCAAGAGACGCGCACACCAGAACGGAAATAAAGAGTCTGATCTAAATATTTTTAATTCTAGTTCCCTGCTGATCACAGCAATAGTAAAACACCCACCGACACTACTAAAAACAGTGGGATGGAACAAACTTCTGTCGATTTGCCAGGAAATTCTGACAAAAACTATAACTACGAATGTCTGACGATGAGAGGAAACTTATACTGAACTAAAAACTAAAAAACTACCTCACTCTATGGAGAATCATTATCTAGAAGATAATATTTTCAAAGTTTCCGAAACAGAATTGTAACTAGAGTAACTTAGTTCGGCAAGCAATACAGAAGAAAGTCACAAACTTATGTTCTACACTTTCCAGATACAAGACAATATAATGTATTTTAAAAAAAAATGTTTAGCCTATTTTTCAATATTTTAGCTCCAAAAATTGTAAATTTCACTTTTAAAGGGTGGCCCAAATTCGACTTTTGGGAGGCTTGTATTTCCCGATTTTCCGACAAGACAGACAAAATGTAAGTAGGATGTTTCTTCAAGTAATGTATCGTACATGATATTTACGTAAAGAAAGAAAATCAAAATTCTTGATACAATTAAGTATCTCATGAATGAAAAAAATGCAAAACCTATCGAATTGTGTTACAAAACAGTTGCAAATATACTGTCAATAAAAACCGCTTAATTTCGATGCAGCCGGATGTTTTGGAAATTGAATAAGTAGCATAAATTTCTAATATTGCTCCTAAGAATTAAAGTATTTTATTCGAAAAACGAAACATTATTGAGTAATTATTTTTAAAATTCTAAACTGAACTTACTAGATCACATGAACAGTTAATCACAAATGGCTTTAAATTATTATTCGATCCACTAAAAAATGGTAGCAACTTTTTGTCCAAAATACAATTTTAAATATAATGTACTTAATCATGAAAAGTCCAAAAAATGCATTGGCGTAAAAACTTATATTAATTTTTTAAAGACCCTCGATATTCCTCAGATTAAAAATAAAGTTCCTAGTTTGACCAAGTCTACAACTGATTGTTCTTGTTTGCGCCAACATAGTGGCTTGACATGTCAATTTGTGTTATTTTATTAAAAAAACGATTAAAATTGAAATTATTGTTGTAGTATTTTAGATGAAAACATTGGATTATCAAACTTAGATCTTAAGCTTGGCAATATTGATTTTGTACCAAAATATCAGTTAACTGCTGTACTTTGTCAATGCCTTAAGACTTTAATTACAAACTTATACGTTAAAGATTGTTCTGATTTATTGGTAATTACATTATAATTAAAAATGTATTTCGAATAAGTTTATATTCAATTTTAAATATAATTACTAAATATGACTGGGTTTTTGAATAAAATCTGAAATTAAATGCACTTATTCAGCTTTCGAAGGTACTCAGTGGCGTCGAAATTCTGGGATTTTTATTTATTACTTTCATTTCAAAGAATTTTTGTCTGTAATTGGATAAGTTTCATTAGTTCAGATTAAACATCTCAAAGATATTTAAACAAACGTTCTTAGGAACTATTTTCTTAAAATTGTCTAAAACATCATCTCTTTTATTATAGAATTGTCTCTTTTAGCTTTTAGCGTTGCAAATTCAAGTAACAGAAATAACGTCATTTTCTCAATTTGCCCAGCAAATATGTAGAGGAAGTCCCAGATTTCTATGGGTCAAGTCTTTCAGTTTTTCTATAAAATGTCTACTATTACTGAGAATTTTGTTTCATATGTCGAATATAGTGCAAGAGAGGGTAAAATAGAAATAAAATATTTATATTTTAAAAAACTAAAGTTCCGACCATTACATTTTACTTAATACCTACATTTTAGGTTCTGAAAGATTTTGAGTGAATACGTGAGGATTAGTTTTATGTTTTTTTAATTATCAATTGCTTGGTGGAACAAACCGAAGTAAAATGTAGAAACAAAAAGATCTCTTTATAGCAGCTGATTTTTACGTAATCAAAGTTTGTCAAAGGTACAAGCAATAATATAGGATGTTTCTCTGAATGATTGCATTATTCAAGAATGTAAACATATCAGGTATGTCTTTTTCTATTAATTATAAACCTTTCATTTTATTTTAGATAATTATTTTTTACTAACTGTTTAATGAATATTAGCATGGTGTATTCTAATAATAATAGTTAGAGCATGTAGCCTAAAATTGTTGTTTCCCGCAGTATCGTCTTTCCGATCTTAATTGAAGAACCAAGAGGTTAGCAGTATGTGCCAGGTTCGGTCGCTGACGCAGCAATTCGACATTGAAATATTTGAAAAACTTGTTTCCATATTTATTTACATATACCCATATACATGTCTGATCGCCCAGTTGAAGAATGGGCGCGCGCGGCAAAAGCGGCACAAACACAGTCGCACTGGGCGATCTGACCATAAATTCAGTTGTCAACAAACGGCCTAGCAGTGCAGTGCAGCAATACGGAATTTGGAGTGATTCAGGTAATTTTAATTTATTATAGGCACCTTCTATTAATCATTCATATTACAATTGCGAAAGGAAGAAATAAGAGCGCCCTTTTGAAACGGAACAAAACGAAATTTACCATCAATATAATAAACTGTTTGAGGACATAAATAATTAAAATCAAATGAACATATTATACAAATTTTCTGCACATTATATATTAATTATTATAATTTTTTACCTTTAACAGAAAACTTTTTTTAGGGACGCCTATGAAACTCATTAAATTTTAATGCTAGGCGTTTTTATACATGTTCAACTGACTTCGGAAAGACTGTATCAGCAGTTGGCAATCATGTCTTTGAAGTTAGATGTCTTCTGCATACCTAGATTTCTGGTATCGAAGATTATAGTTTGACTTCATAGAATAGGATTTGTTTAAATTAGCTTAATACATTAACAGAGTAAAAATATGTTCCTTTACTTTCATGGCGACATTATTTATAATTGTTTTAATATAATATAAATTTGGACAAATATATTTGATACCTTGATAAAAAATAAATGAAACATAATTTTATTTTCATAACTTTACATGAAAAAAGACATACTAACCTACTAATTGTAAGTGAATATGTTATTTTATTTGTTCAGGGGCATATTCGAAACTAAAAGGGATATTTACCATACCCTTACAGGTACAAGAGTATGACCAAAAAACACAGAACCAAAATATACCCTTGATCAAGTGCAGGTCATAGTGTAGATGCAGTTGTTGACACATAGTCCGACTTACCTCTGAACTACAACCCGAATGTTGTTGCCAGCATTTTTAAATAAGTTTTGGGCGTCTTGGTGACGAATATCTCTCGAGTCATAGTTTCCCACCTTGGTGATGATGTCACCCCGATGAAGGACACCCTCGACGGGGGAGCCAAATCCGACCTGGCAAAGATAAATACATTTATCAGCAATCATCTATCAGTTATTCAGCCCTATGCTGTATGAACATTGACTTCATATCAAGGTTGAAATTAATTTCAATGTTTTTACAGCATAGGGCTGATTATCATTGTGGGAGGTAACATTTCGGAGTGCAATTGCATTAGTAATTCTGTAAACCAAAACACGATAACGCGTTTACATTGAAGTTCGCACCATCGTTTATTTCTTCTGGTGGGATGCCAAAGCCCCGAACAATTTAAATTCGATGAACAACTTTCATTTAAACTGAACTGAAATAAATGTCTAACAATACGCTGAAATATGTGCAGTAACAATGGTTAAACGCGAATATATTTTGAAACGGTTTTAGTTGTTACTAACCAAAGTTCTGTTTTGATTATAATAATAAGGAAACCTAATTTCAATGAGCTTGTTGTATATAGATACTCAGATAGATTACAGTTACTGCTGCGAAATTTAACTAGCAGTTCATTACGTTACTGATTTTAAAAATGTATGTGCAAAAATTCATTTAGAGTGAAGGATAGATTATAATCTATCTATGTAGCGTTCATGAAAGATTTTATGTTTAAAATTTAGAATCCCCATTCTAGTGCTATTATTACTACATTATATCTATCAAACCTGTGATGTTTTCAAATAAATTAGTGGTTAGCTGAGATCAATAAAAATAAAACATCCAATATCTGAAAATTTAATAAAAAACGAAGTTAAAAGAATAAAGATGATTTTAAACTTACATATCTAGGAAACTCTCAAATCCTATTCACTAAAAACACAAGCCAGAATATCTTTAAATCAGTGTATGATAATTGGAGTCGATATAACTCAGTCCAAAGTTGCAGCATTTGTGGGTTACGGTGTTTTTTTTAATTCATCATCAAAACATATATATTTCTGCAACTGCCAAACGAATCAATTCAGTATACAGGGTGTCCCAAAATATGAGGGCAATCTCTCGGATTTATACAGAGGACGTATAATTTTTTAATATGATGGACAATAAATAAGACTCCTTAAAAAATTGACCCACGAAAACAATTTGGATTATTTTTTTGCCACAGACGGACTAGCTGTAGCACAATAATGTCAAATTTTTTTACACCCTTTACGATAAAAGCATAAAAATAATATTTTAAGATAGCTTGAACCTTAAACTAAAAAATGCACTCTTGGTTAATATCGATAAAATAAACTGTTTTCGAGGAAAAACTGATTTTGTTTAATATGATTTTTATTATACATCAAAGAGAAATAAATCGATGAAATATGCATTGTTTTTGTGCCTATCTAAAAAATGCTTTTATTTACATTTATTTTTTCCTAAAAATAATTAAATTACACAACGCATTTTAAAATCTATTAAAAAAAAATCGATTTCCAGGGGTGACCTTTGAAGGTCTATATCTCCGTAGGGGGGCCATCTAGGAAAATTTTTATAGGGACTTGTCATATGATTTTAACGTCCCCTGCACAAAGCTGAGCTGAGAGATTGCCCACATATTCTGGAACACCCTATCCTATATAACGTGCTAACAATAAACAGTACGCCACTGGCCAAAACGAAACGAAAGAGGGAGAATTTTGGAAATAATTTTTAATGTGTGTATTTTTGTTTGTTTTGTTAATTATAAAGTTTAATATGAATTTAATTGGATAAAATGTAACAAAGTATTATTTGTCAAGTAGATCGTCACTCTGCAAAACATTTTTTAACCGATGATATTGCGAAAATGAACTACTCTTAGGACTAATGCCCCGATTAGCATTGAATTATACCCGCAATATCTAGTACACAATTAGGATAATTCGTCAGTATGACCACCAGACAAATACGGTTTTGAATTTATTAGTTCTCATTGGTATAATATCCTGGCAGTTTACTAGATATGGGGAGTATAATTCAATGTTGGTGGGGGCATTAGCCTGCAGAGTAGTTGTCTCCTGCAATATTACGAGTTAATAATTGAATTCCTTTTTGCATAGTACATGATCAACATATTCAGCAAACCTGTACTATCTTTTTAGTAAATTGATTGTATAATTCAACGAAACTGTTTAATTTTATCAGAGGCATAACATTTTTTGTTTTGTAAAGCTGCTTGTTCATAAAAAATAGCATATCACATACTGAGTTGAAATTTTGTATGTTAACAGAAGGTCATATATACTACATGCCAAATTTAAAGATCATTGGTTTTGCAATTACAAACAATAATATAATTTTTTCAATTACAAATCAAGCACCTTGTAAGTTGCAAATAAAGCAACATTGAACTAAGGCAAATTTGTTCCGATTATCAAATTTTGATATTTGGTGTTCCTTAATTTAAATATGCTCTGTATCTGAGATTTCATTTGGACGAATTTCTTGGAATGTTTCTGCAGATATCAATTGAATTATTGATATCAACTGTAGATAACATAACCTTATTTTAACAAAATAAGTATTACAATAAAAAAAAACTATACAATAATTCGTAACAAAACTTTTAAATGCTACGCTTAATAAAGTATAAAGACTCTTTCATTGGAAGTTAGTACACTACACAATAATTAACTTTTTGATTATTTTAATGGTTTTATTATTTTCATTTTTTTTACCTACACCAGTTAACACCATTAATCAATTATTTGATAATTCTGTAAATTGCTAAGTAGTTGGCAATATCTTGTAGCAATAACTGTTATGTAATTTATACAGGCAACGACTGTACAAGAAGGGGATTAAAAGAAACACTTACTCTTGTAACAATTAGCGGAGTTTTCACATCTGACCCTCCCACTAAACTAAAACCCCAGTGTTCGTTAGGGGAACTTCTTCGCAAATTTAAAACAACTTCATGTGTTCTGCCCATTAGTCAAACTAAACTATATGCACTGAAACTGACCACGATATAAACACTTCTATTTTACGATGCAAGATTTGTTGTAAATACAATTTAAAAATAAACTAGCCAAAATACATTATATTTTTAGACGGGAATGTGCAAATCTCGAATGGTAAAATAGTATGCACTTTTCGGAAGTAGTGAGCTGACACTCAACAGGTTTCGAATAACTGACACAATTATTCGTGGATAAGTCAGGACAAATCCTGGATAGTTGGGAGACCGTGATATACCCCTCCCGAGCCCTATTTACAATGAGACGCTGCAGAAATAACTTGGCTCTACGAACTACTGCGCTTCAGCGTCAATTTTCTTCGCCGTGCATTTGTTTAGCTTTTCAGTGATACGGGTTCGTCATGAACTCAATTTCTCAGTGTTTTGCTTACAAATGCTATCCAAGGATTTTTTTATATTTTCCACAGATATTACAGACAAATATGTCCATTATAAATACATATTAATTGAAAATAATAATTGCTTTCTTCACTGGAAATCAGTGGCAGCTGGGGGGGGGGAGGCACATTTTCATAGTAAAAAAAAATTAATTCAAAATTTAGTTTATGTTATCTACATAATTAAATAATTTAGCCATAAAAACGAGTTAAAAAGAAAAAGGTGAATTTGTAATGTGTAGTCAATTTCAATTTGCAAAATTCATTGAAAAACACTGATTACGTGGGCTTCTAGTTAGCTGTACATTTGTAAAGTGTTTACAGCGGTAATCATGGTTACCGTCGCGCAGCAGTGAAAGACGAAGTGGGGGTAGAGCATATTTACTATGCTGTTTGGTACGCTCATAACCAAATAAAAGCTATTTGCCGCTTTTTTTCTTATCAAACGTAATTTGTTTACGTGTGGTGTATACCTACGTATTTTTTCTTGTTTTTTACAACATTGAAAAATGAATGGTAAAAAAGAGGTAAAGGTCATGAAGGTTACCAACAATTAGGCCATGTCCCTTTTTGCCTGCTAACTTACACTACCCTCCATCTTAACAATCACAAACATCCATGGGTACGACAGGAAAATTCCGCGTGCGGGATTCGAACCCACTACGGTTTTACCTTTGCCTTGGCCGCTCCGGCTACTGCCGCGCCCAAAATGAATGGTGCTAGAAATACCAAACTTTAATGAAAAAGTAATTGAAAAGCTTATTTCGAACAAAAGCAGAAAAATTGACTTTCACTATAAGAAATAATGTTGAACATATTTATCCCATATTTCAATAGTACTTAAAATAAAACTACCCAATTATATATTTTTTAATACTTTGTACCTAAAGTTTTTTGGCCTCTCTGGTATGGAAATCAAAAGCCGCCACTGCTGGTAATATAAGTAGATTGTTTTAAGGGTGCCGTATTCTTTAAATAGTGTTTTCCGCAAAGACAAATAATTTCAAACATTTAATAACTGAATAATCTAAAGCTTATAGGAATGTTATGTCATGCCTGAGTATTTTCAAAGACGCCGCAGTAAAACGAATAAACAGGTGCAAAAAACGATTAAACCATCAAGGTTTTAGGTACTAAAATCTACGAAAATACTAACTTTTTTATATATTTATAACTCCACAATCATGTAAATATTCTTATAACATTTACTTGCTTAGTCCTACATATAAAATTGTTTACTTTTATTTATAAGTACGTGAAAATAATTCTTAAAATGTGGGCTTAGGATAACAGCAAACGCATGTTTTACAAACGCTTTTTTATGTATTTTATTTGAGTAAATTTAAACAGTAATAATGAATAAACAGAACACCAAGGATTTTATTTTTGTGCTTACTTTTGTTCTACACGTTTTACTTTTTTCAGTACCTAAAAACGCCAGAAATTTGACTATTTCTCGCCCAGGGATATGGCCACCTTAATCATTTTAACAAGTAACTAATCTTAAAAATATACATATTTGCAAAATGTGGCTCCTCAAATCCTATTCTACTACGATTTTTTTCAGAGCCGAATTTTTAAAAATGTTATTTGTGAATTTTTAACGAAAATCGCGGACCCCTTGAAAAAATATATTATCAAGAATCTCGTTATTCTAAATCTTAATATAATAAGAATTGAGGTAAAATATACTTTCATTTTAGAGTCAGTAGAGGACCAGTGATTAGAGTTAAATGTTAGATAGTAAATATGAGTTTTCTAATTACTTATTTTAGTGACAAAGTACCTACATTACCATTAGTACATTTACAATGGAATTTAGACATTAATGGTAAAGGAATTTGGGCTTACTTATTAGCGCACATATCTTTAGTTTATGGCTTCTAGATTAACCCAGTTGCGGTTTTTATTTTTTAAATGAACAAATAAAAAATTATTTAACACTGTAGAACACCGGAAACGAATGCAATTCTTTAATAAATAATTAACAAAATTTTCTTCGTCTCTATATACCTACTTATCCTAAGAAATCTCTTCGAGTACCTTTTTACATACCATTGGTTGAATATCACTGCTCTAGACAATTCAAAATTTTACTCTTTACCAATTCGTACCCATTCCATTCATTCTAAAATGAATATAATAAAATGTAACACCTACAGGCTGTTTTTACTTTTACATTACCGTCAGGTAGGGTGATATTGGACAATTTTTTTACAATTCATTTTTAATCTTCTACAAGAAAATTTAAAAAATACCAAAAAAAAAATGGCAAAGAAAGAAATATGTTTTAATTTCGTCAAAATAAAATTGGGAAAAAAATTAAGATTGTGTTTTGAAATATGCATGATTAACTCCGCCTTATGGCGTGAAGATGAATAAGCCCTAAAACACATAATAAAGTCAATGTCATGTTTGTAGATGGTAAAGTTTTAAGGTAAGACAATACATAAGTAGGTATTGAAAACTGACACATAATATTGATTATTCCTACACAACAAAAATGCAACAATTAAAATATTATAAAAAATTATTAAGGAACCCTTAAAAATAAAATTATAAAATAACACAGCATTCTAAGAAAATAAAGACTAGTTTTAGGAGCCCATTCAGTAATTTTAAGTTTTTCTTTCAACTTGACACTATATCTACGCAAATCATCTAGTATATAATTTGAATATAATTTCAATCATTAGAACATAGGTTTTATCTTGGACATCTGGGAAGTCAAACAAGTAACCATTTGACTCAGAATTTTTTTTCTTAAAAAATTGATAGACATGTTTGCACGGGAAATATTTAAATTTTTTCGGATGTCGTTGTCTATCTCTACATTGTATTCTGACTAGAAACTGTAGATTGAGCAACAGTCTTCAAAGGATTATCACAGTTATTTTCTTTTTCAGATTCGTTTTCCCTTTCTAACCCTTTATCATGTTCTTGTTTTTTCGAAAAATCTTCATTGATTCTGATTCAGTATATTCTATTTTGCATCGGCTTCTTCATTATCTTCTCCCAATACTCAATAAAATGTTGAGTTTGTTTCCTCTTGGCCTCTTGGAGTTCTGAATGGGACTAATTTTACGAAATACAAGGCTCACCTATTTCGAACGTAGTTTTGTGACACTGACGGCGTAAAGTCTACTATTGTTTTCAATATTCTATCTGTTTAGTTGAATAATTCCAGTTGCTTCAAAACCAGTCTTAACGTATTCACTGGAACGAAGATTAATTCTCTCAAACGTTTGACCTAACAGGCGCGGAAAGTCACTTTTCTGACAAACCCCTCTTTTTGCATCGTCTCAAGATAGAACGCCACACTTCTTTTAATGTTCTAAAAGAATGCGACATCTTATGGTTAACGGAGGTAGGTGGCATTTGGTAACAGGATAAAGTAAATATAATTTTCTTGATATTTTCTTGTAACATCAATAAGCTATCATTATGGATATGATGATTTTTAACCGTTCATTATTGCAAACATATTGCAGAATCGTATGCCTAGGTTCAGTAGAAGAAATTTAAAATATTGAATTTCGTCGATTACAGCGCCATATATCATGAATCGAAAATAATGTTTCAGACAAATCCTACGTACCTTTAGCCGTAGAATTAATATCTGTAATAAAAATGGGGGTTCCTAAATAAGATTTCAAAGTTACCCCTCCTCACCACCTATAAGTATGAGGGAGAGAGACTAATTTTAGCACTATTGTATTCAAGGTTCGTGACGGCCTGGAAAACCTGGAATACCGGGAAAACTCAGGGAATTCATTATTCTTCATAACAAAATAGTCGAGAAATTTGACGTTTGCTACTGGAAATTTTGTGAAAGCAGGTCCTAGGTTCTTGAAAGAGAAAACTATTTGTGGTTTTGTAACCTTTATGAGAGGTTCTTTGGGTATAAAAAAGATTATGGAGTCGAGGCTAGAAAAAGGTTAATACATAAACACCAATTAATATGTAAAAATTAACTATAGGTGACCCTTTGTCAGGGTGAACCTGGAAAAGCCAGGGATTCTATATTACTTTTAAAATATGAATCCTGTAGGTATGTATATTTTCAGCCACGAAAATTGAATAATACCAAATATTTCGTATTTTCGCCATCAAGAACGGCGGCGACAGCATTTTTAACATTAAGGCGATGTTTCGCATTGTCCTACCCAAATTTGGTTAGTGCAACTCTTTTGGTTTCGAAAACACAATAATGTTTGTAATGTTTTTTTGTATGTTTTCAGCCACAAAATTGAATAATTCCAAATATTTCGAATTTTCACCACCAAGAACGGTGGTGACAATATTTTTAACATTAAGACGATGTTTTGCATTGTATTAGCTATGTCCTGTCCAAATTTGATTAGGGCAACTCTCTCGGTTTCGAAAATGCAATACCTATGTATGTATATATTCAGCCACGAAAATTGAATAATTTTCACCACCAAAAACGGCAATGACAACATCTTTAACATTATGGCGATGTTTCGCATTGTATTAGATATTTCCTGTCTAAATTTGGTTAATGCAACTCTCTCAGTTTCGAAAATACAATATCTATGTATGTTTTCAGCTACAAATTGAATAATTCCAAATATTTCGAATTTTCACCACCAAGAACGGCGGTGATAGCATTTTTAACATTAAGGCGATGTTTTGCATCGTATTAGCTATATCCTCTCCAAATGTAGTTTCATGCATCTCTCTCGTTTCAAAAATACAATACCTATGTATGTTTTCAGCCACAAAATTGAATAATTCCAAATATTTCGAATTTTCACCACCAAAAACGGCGGTGACATTATTAACATTAAGACGATGTTTTGCATTGTATTAGCTATGTCATATACAAATTTAGTTTCATGCAACTCTCTCGGTTTCAAAAATACAATACCTATGTATGTTTTCAGCCCTGTCCAAATTTGGTTAGTGCAACTCTCTTGAAAATACACTACCTATGTATTCTCCCGCGGAATGAATTAATTTTGATTATTGACATTTTTGCTTATTTGAAAGTTTCAGGTTAAAGAAACACCCATTATATGATCAGTGTTTAATTAACCAAGCTGAACCTACTCATACTGAAGCAACATTTCATCCACACACGACTTGGGTATTTAAACTTTCCTCGTGACTAAACAAACTATTTTTGTATCTAGGACATATATGTATAGTTTTTGGAATAGTGGATTAGAATATAATAAACCACGTTACGTTAAAATATAGACAAAATTTGACTATTATTTTAAGTAGGTATATCATAAACATGTAGAAAGTACTATAACAATTGCAAAATAATTGATGCACTAATTAATATTCATTTCAGTGTGCATGTAATAAGAAAATTTGGTATTTAACCCCTATTATCTATGTATTTATATATATGATCAACTTAATAAATAAATAGATATATTAAAAAATGCAATCTTCAGAAAATCAACTTTTTTGTTAACAATAGGCACTTGGAATGTGTTTGTTTCTTAGGTAGGTATATATTTTCGAACGAAAAGTAAATAATTCAAAATATTTTTTTTTATTTCTTTAATTTACTTGGGATATGAGTCGTACCTATAGTATAAATTTTTACGCGTACATGGTATATTTAAATAAAGAATCTTTACGCCAAAATAAGATAAATACAATTTAGGCAGACATCAGATGGTTTAGAACTAATTTTAATGTACGAGGTCTGTTCAGAGAATAACCGAACTTTATTTTATTAATCTTTATTATTAATTTTATATCTTGGTGGGTCCCTGTCTCCTTCAAATTACTCCCTTCCCCTATTTACACACTTCTCAGCGGCGTCTCCATTTCGCGAAGCGGTTTTGGATAGCTTCATTTGAAATGGCCTTTAAAGTCTGTGACGAATTTGCTTTGATGTCATCAATAGTCTAAACATGGCGTCTTTTCAGCGCGGATTTTAATTTCGGAAATAAGAAAAAATCGCAAGGAGATAGGTCTGGCGAGTAACGAGGGTGAGGGAGGACAGTAATCTGATTTTTGGCACAAAACTGACGAATTGACAAAGATGAGTGTGTATTGTCGTGGTGCTAGAACCACGAGTTGTCTCACCACAACTCTGGTCTCTTTTTGAGAATATTTTACGTACCTAACCATTGTAAAACACCTTGATAGTACACATGGTTCACCTTAAGGTATGAATTCAAAATGCACAATTCCATTAAAGTCGAAAAAAACAGTTGAGCATCACTTTGACATTGGATCGAGACTGAGGTGCTTTCTTCAGGTGTAGAGTTCCTTTGCCAATCCATTGTGATGATTGAACAGTTGAAGTCGAATGTCTTCTTGGTCAAGAATCACCTTCAATTGACTGACGACCACTTTTATGTCGTGAAAACCGTTCGTCACATTGTGTACGACCCAGGGTATCATTTCCGTAAACTTCTTTCAAGAGTTGAAACGTTTCCGTGATAGTTCTACCCAGTTTCACACAAAATTTTACGTTGCGTCATTGTTTCAGAAAATTGTAGATTTGAAAGACCGTCACTAACACTTAAACACGTTGCACTCAAATAACAATAGATATCACGAAATCTAAATGGGATATCAACAATTCAAGAACATGTCCAAAATTATAACTGTATTTCGTGTTGATTAGCAAATTTATCTGTACTACTATACATATTTATTAAATTTCTTTATTTTTGAGAACAAAATTGAAAAATTTAATACCGTTTTCATTTTTAGCGTTTCATTTTTTGCGAGCTCCCTTTGAAGTTTCTTCTCTTTTGGATTTGTCTTTATTCGCATTACTTTTTAAAGTAATCTGGCGACGTCCGATATTTATTACGATAATTACAGGAATAGCTCCTACTAGAAGGGGCATCTATCCTGGACTTCCTGTATAATAATAAAAATTTAAACAGTTACCGAAATTGCAGACTTTTAAAAACCAATTTATGTCGACTTTGTTTATGCTGTTAATAGGCTGCAGCCTATAGTTCTAAATGATTCTGCGAAAGAAAAATATTTATGTTATTCTGAAAAATACAGCTGGGACATTAATATGTCATAGCTTTCCTAAAGACATAAATTAAATTTATCCAAAACAATATTTGAAAATATAACTGAGATATTTACGAGAAGATCGCCTATTTTCTGTTCAGTAAAAATTTTGCAGAAATAAATGAAAAATTAACTATTGTTTTTTATGAAAATACATTTTCTTTTATTTTATATACAGGGTATTATTTTAAGTACGGATCACATGGAATTTGCATATTAGTGCACTATCAGCACTATCACTAGTTATTTTTAAATTAACCTACATTGTAGGAAGTAACAATGAAAAATAATTTAATTAAGCAGATTGCTTTTGATTAACTTAGCGGCGTGTCATTTTAAAGTCACCATATTTTTTTAATATCACTGTGGTCGAAACGTCGAACGTTAAAAAAACATTCTAGGTAACGTTTCTAAAAAAAAAATTACATGATTTATTAAATATTAACTAATATTGGTACGCAAACACTTGCAATTTATTTTTTAATTAACTGTTACAGCGGATACTAATGAAAAATAATTTAGTGAATATAAATTGCTTTAATATTACAACGATGTGTTATTTTAAAGTCACCATATTCTTCTGATGTTAATGTAGACGAAATGCAGAACTTTAAACAAATTATTTTTAAAAAATAAAAAATTTTCACATAATTTATTAAGTATTAACCAATATTAGTATGTAAATACGTTAGTAATTGTAAATAAAACTAATTTATGTTTTAAAATATTTTGTTTTTGCTCTTTAAAAAAATGTACAGAAACACGATATATTTCCACTCTTTCTTCTTATTCAATCACTTCAACAGCGAATCGGTGCTAGACATACTAAATTAATCCAAAATAAACAAAATAGCATCAAAATTTAACAGTGAACAGTTTAGTTTAAATTTAAGTAGAATGTTCCGAACGCTTCCGAAGTGCAACGGAGGTTAGCCACCGCTTTTCTGTTGCGGCATGCCTTTGAAATCGGATACGCAGACTATCTTCGCACCTGGTGTAAAACGAGAATGACCGAATACTTCACGTTCATAAAGTGCTCTTGTGTGATATTCGTGTATGTATGTTATAAAGTTATTTATTTCAATGTTTAGTAACAGTATAGTGTAATTTTGTGTATTAATTTTCAAGTTTTTATATGATATTATGAAGAAGCATGTAATCAATGGTACCAGTACAAAATTTTAAGGGTCATATGCTTTAAAAATCAAGTGAGTAAACAGATTATTCATTTGTTTCTGTATATTTCATTTATTATTATTGATTACTACTTCTGTTTTCTGCTAGGTTACTTATAAGTATTGTTTCATAGTTTATCTTATTTAAAAGAACCATATTTTCGTTTTTGTGAGACGATAGACGATACACCCTGTGGTATAATTGTGATATGATTTTATAGAACATTAAAGGTATTCTAACTTTTGGTATTACAGCTTCAACCAACATAATTTAAATGTTGTTTAAATGATTTCTCGTATTATTATTAATATAAATAAATAAAATAATACATAGTTAGTATAGAATTGATAATTTGTAACAGCAACTTTGTAATATGGCTTATTCTTAGTTCTAAACCATGTTAATTATAACTATAAATAAAGTACCTATGTACTAATATTTAGACATTTTAACAGGTATCCTGAATGGTGGTATGTTTACGAACATCGGTTACAAAAAAGTCTATTAACATCGAAAATGGGACGCCCTGTATCTGAAACAGTGTGCATTTCTATCTGTAGCCCTGAGTAGCTGCATGCCGCATTATGTAGTGCAAGATCACATTGTGCCAAATATCAGACGAATTTAGAACGAACAAACCAAAGCAATTATAATTTGGACGAACAGAATAAGTTGTTAATGTTTTTTGAAGACAGTTTAATATAAAAGTTTTATGTAATTCACATATATACACTGTGTCTATTTAAAATATTTTTTCAATCAGTATATCTAAATAAATTCGAAATATGAAAATTTCTCAAGACAGCCTTTCGGTTATTTTTTTATTTATTATAAATTAGTAGAATATTTATGACTGCCACCTTTCAGTTTATTATGTTATTTATTATGTTTATTATGGATACGTAGTTATTTCCAAAAAATATGGGGTATGTGTTAATAAATATTTTCTGTACCTAATATCTTCATAATATAGCATAATTCCTACTTTTGATAGGCATACATTTTTTATGTAGAATAAAATTCTCTACCTATCTCTGATAGATGCGTGTAAAAAATTAAACGTACAAAAAAGTTACAGAAGAATATTCACAAAGGGTTGTAGTAAACTGAACGCCCTGTATGATTTAACATAATAGGAACATAATCACTGCATACTTTATGAAGAGAAAGTAAGTAACAGCAAATTTCGCTCAAATCGGTTAACTGGGTTCTGAGTTAAGGAGAAAACAAGAAATAAAAAAATAAACTTTAACACCCTGTAACTTTTTTGCAACATTTTTCGTTTAAGTAAGTTTGATTAAGTCGACACCATTTGGGTTCTAGATTATACTCACGTTCTGAATCATCATCATTTTGAAGATTTTCAGGTCAGGGTGATATAAAGTAAAATTTGATAGACTATATTTTAAATGTTCTAGTTTTAAAATAATCTGTAGATATTTTAAAAATGTGTAACGTCCTTCAAAAAAGGTTTAAAAATCTGTTATGTAGGTAGTCATGTAAAATTTCCGAACAATATTAAAATTAGTTCCTTCCATTTTTAAGATAACTCACAGTGAAATACCTGATTTAGAATATTTATGCCAGTTTGTGGCTATTATTTTATTTTACTATTATTAGTTAATTTTATGGCATGTTAAAATCAACGCGTACCAGAACAAACCTTAACAATAGACTTTTGTAGTTTATTTAACTATTTTTCAAATAATTAAATTAATACGCATTTCTACAGTTTTACACAGACGTTTGCAGTTGTAGCAAAATAATAATTAATAATTTTCATCAATTTCTTAGAAAAATAATTTTCGTTATCAAGAAAAGTAACTTTAAAGGGGTAGATGGTGGGGAAAGGGGAGGACGGTTATCCACACTAGTACGAACATTGCTATTTAACCAGTGGCGGCTGGAGCGGGGGAGTTCTGGGGCGGCGTCCCCCCTAGAAGTTTTCATAGTAAAAAAAATTAATTTAAAATTTAGTTTACAATGTGACCTGGATAATTAAATAGATTAGCCTTATGAAACACATTAAAACAGAAATGTTAAATTTGAAATGTGCGGTCAATTTAAATCGACTTGCAAAATTCGTTTGAAGAACTCTGAATACGTGGACTCCGCGTAGCTCGCTCCTACATCTGTAAAGTATTTACCGCGGTGGTCATGGTTACGTCGCGCAGCAATGAAAGACGGAGTGGGAGTAGCGCATATTTACTACGCAGTTTGGGCTCTGTTTAGTCCGACCGTAACCAAATGTTAGCTACTCACGGATTTTTTTTCTTATTAAACGTAATTTGTTCAGGTATGGTGTAAAATGTTGTTACTTACATATTGCTTCTTCTGTGGTTTTTAGAAGATTGTAAATGTTTAACTTGACTACTTGATTGTAAAGACAGCCGATTAATTAATTTTTTATAAATATTTTTATGCAGAAAACGCATTTTTTAGTTTTTTGCTTATAAATCTTAAACTAACGAAGCAATCTAAATGCTGTAAGAGACAATTTGTAGAAAACCGAAAAAAGAATAAAACGAGACGTTGATCGATCCGATCGGATAATTAGAAATGAAGAAAACCCGGAAAAATCGGAAAATTTAGCATTATTTAAAAAATTCATTACTCCACCTAACCCTGTGCACAAAAGTAGTAAATTAAATCTACCTTAAGTGTGCACAAAGCAGGCGCTGTCGGACTATTAGTTTTGGCACAATTGCAATTTGAATTTTTTGGTACACTACATATATTGCGAAGTTTCTGGATACATACAGATAGGATCGATCGACCTCTCGTTTTATTCGTATTTCGATTCTTTAGAAGTTATCTCTTTATTGTATTCAGATTGTTTCGTTAGTTTAGGTTTTATTAGCAAAAAACTAAAAAAAATGCGTTTTATTGCATAAAAATGTTTATAAAAAATTAATTAACGGTAAATTGGAGTAGGAAACATATTTATATCTATAGACTGTCTTTTATATGACCGCATAGTCCGTTTGCTACTAGTATTTTTGTCACAAAATCACTGATTTAATGCTCTATTGATTGGAGTACGAAATTCAAGTGCAATATATTGTTGTCTGAAAAAAACAAAAGACGATAGTCCCATAGTCAGTAGTAAAATATTGTCTCATCTGGAATATGTATGATACTTTTTCTAAAACATCCTGTATATGTGTTCGAATACATTAAATGGAAATTATCATAGATACAAAGCTGTAGATATAACGCGCTAAGCCTACAAGGCTTCTATAGACAAATAAACAAACAATTTCAACTAAACATTCATATCATTTTTTCCCCAAAAATAGCATACTAGTAAGAACTTTGGAGATATATGTAATTTGAGTATTTTGACATCAGTGATATTAATTTCATTACAATTGAATAGCATTGCTTTTTACTTAAAACTTATAAATATACATAACAGCAAATTATTTAGTTTTGCTGTAAAACACCGACATTCATTTCTCCCTTGACAAAGATCCCTAACATTAAATAACTAACAGTATTTACTTTCCTAATAATGTAATAATCACCTGATAAATATTTTTATGTAGAATATTACTCAGTCTAAACAAGGATGTATTAAGGAAGTATTTCGTTCAGAATAACACGTAGATTATAATATAATTATACCTTTTTAAATTATTAAACCGAAAAGTGGGGAGGGTACTACATAGATCGTGCTTGTGTTACATGTTTGTGCCTATACAGGTTCGGAAAGTCCCCATGGTACATCGGCCGTTACGTGAGAGCGATAAAGTAAGTCAAAGAAATCCGTGCGATAGACAAGGATGGCTACATTGAAGACGTTTCTTAATCTGAATAGTCACTCCCACTTCTAACCCGAAACGGGCGGTGAGTATTCAGATTATGAAACGTCTTCACTATAGCCATCCTTGTCTATCGCACGGATTTCTTAACTTTACTCTGTCGCTCTCATGTAAAGGCAGATGGACCATGTGGATTTTCCAGCCCTGTATATAACATCTATGTATATCTGTGTACCTCTGCCTAGTATGTAGATGTAGATATCTGTTGAATCTTGGCCAAATATTTTTGTATCTATCTATATCTGTTCCTAACCTGCATATAAAAATATACCATGTTGACTAAGTCGCATAGCTAAAATAAAGATATCTGCATATTTTTCTCAATATCTGTTTACATAGAGGATATAGATATTTCACAAAAAATATCTTTCTGTTACTGACGCAGTTGCTATATATAATATTTAATTATATATGATGATATTTTACAAAGAAAATTGTTAAAACATAAATATATTTACATATATTAACGCGCCTACCTAAAAAAATTGTCCGAACCTGAAATTTTTATTTTCACAGCATGGGGCATTCCATACCAAATCACTGAGGTCGTGACTCGACAATTTTCCTGATATTTTGATATTATTTAGTAACCATTTACAGTAGCTCTTCGTGAATTTTCAAATATCTGTACTTGGCAAAAACTAAAGATATTATGAACTTTTTTTTATTTTGTTCGTTTTCAGATGTAGTTTTATATAAAAAAATAAAAATAATAGGTACATTTTTAGGTTTTTGAGTTCTTCTTTATTTTTTTATCAAAAAAGTGATTTTTGAGTAATATTTGGTTTAATAGTATACATTATCTGTAAAAAATTAAAATACAAAAAATAAAAAAGATCCCAACTTATGTCATAAATTTGCAAACTGATGGATGATTTTTTTTGAGAATTTTTCGAAGAAAAGAAAACGCCACTCTTTTTCAAAAACTTATTTCGTTTAAAATAAAAAATCAAAAATCTAAAAATATATTATTTTTATATATTTTTTTATAAAACTAATTCTCAAAACGAACAAAATGAAAAAAAGTTTAAGTTTTTGCCAAGTTACAGGTATTTGAAAATTTTTTAACCAACTACATGAGGGATTGAAATAAAAATTTTAAAAAAATCGTGAAAGCTCCTCTAAATGAGCACTAAATAATACCAAAAAATTAAAATTAAAAATGGTCCGGTACATGTACCTGTCTAATAAGTCAAATGTGGACATTTTTTAATAATAGTACATTGTGTAACGAGTGGGGAAAAGTTGCCAATAGCGCCAAAGTGGCGCTATGGCAACTTTTCCGAACGAGTTGCACATACTATTTTCTATCACAAGTGCGAGTCGTTATGGGACCTATAGCATAGGGCAGGGGTCGGCAAGTAATTTTAGGTGGGGTCCGGACACTTTTGAAAATTTTTAACGAGGTCCACAAAAAAATTCATATTTCTTATTTTTTTGTTTTAATTTGGACTCAAATTTAATCTGCTTACTAACCATTAATAACTCACACACATAATTGTAAAATACTAGCAAAAATTATAAGATTGGCACTTAAACGTAAAAAACATTTTTTAAATAATTTATTTGAGTAATTTATACTTTTGAAAAATTTTTGGCGGTCCAGTATTTTACCTTCCGCGGTTCGGATCTGGACCGTGGTCCGCCAGTTGCCGACCCTTGGCATAGGGGGTTAGGTGCACGGAAGTGCGCTCAGCGTTGCGCTATGAAAATAACATCACGCTGTTGTACTATCTAGCACTTTCCGTGCACCTAACCCCCTACACTATAGGTCCCATAGCGAGCGCGCGTGATAGAAAATTATAAACACACCTACTTTATAAGTCACATCTGATTTATTTGATAAAATTCTCTAATAAATAGTTTTCATAAAATTACACAATAATAATAATACATATTAAGTAACAATAATTTGAAGTAACCAAAACATAATGTAATAAATTTACTTTAGACATGTCATGGAAAATATTTGTACATACTTAAAAGTATGTATATGAAAATACATTTATATTTCTAATATAAACAACATTAACAAGATATAGGGTGTTTCGCATAAGAACCGACGCATAGCAAGGACATGTAGGGAAGCCCAAAATATGGTTATTTAACGCAACACCTTTATACTAAGTTGCACCCCTGATAAGTTATTCGCCTTGAAAGTGGGGTTTCAAATTTCGAAAAAAATCTAAATCTCAGTTATACTTGAACTTAGGATAACCAAATTTGGTACATGGACAGTAAGTAGAGTATATCTACATCAAATATTTGCATTTGATTATTTTTATTTTTCAAAATTTAAAAATATGTATAAAAATCAATAGGAAGGTAATTACAACATCTGTTAATATCAAATAATACCTGCTAACATTAAATAATCACTTCGTATAAGTTAAATTATAAAGTTTAATCTATTCTTGTGTTCAATGTGGCCTCTATTTTATCGATTACCGAGGATATTTTTAAATTGGTTTTCAATCTTCAAGGTTCAGCCACATATGCTAAATAATTATAGATTACTTTTAAGACAGGAAAACTAATTTGGTGGAAAGTATACAGAAAATTCAATTTTATGCTAAATTGTTTTTCCTTGATAAACTAATTAGTAACATGCATTTTAAAAGATTAAAAAAAGGTATACTTATAATTCTGGACATAACAGTATACCTACATACATCATATGTGTATTTTATAAACAATGTAGGTAATATATTGGAATAAAAATATATTATTATTAATATAAAATATTATTAAATTATAAANTAATACAATAAAGTATAATATATTCTACTATTATTTTTCTATTATAATAAACAAACATTTATGCAGGATATAAGTGGGCTAATTAAATTATTTAATTAAAATATTTTCTATTACTATTTTTGATAGATCAACTAAGTTGAAATTAGAATTCGTTGAAACAAAAATGTAAAATAAAAATTACCTATTTTCTTGTTTTTAAATAGACCGTATGATTCTGGGAGGGTAATTGTGATGTTGTAAATTGTAACTCTTCTTATATTTGCCATATCCTTAATTTCTGTTTTTTTTTTTATAAAATTAGTGGTATTGGTTCTGATAAATAATATTTTATTATAAAACACATTTAAATTGACTAGATAAACATTTATAATGATGGGAAACAACTAAATTAAAATACATTTGAAGCAGTGTTCAAATATAATAAACTTTTTTAATTATAATTTTTTATATTTGTTGTCTATAATGAAATTTTAAAGTATTTGTATCATATTTCGCTATTTTTGATCAACATTTACGTACTGGCCAACAATTAAAATATTTTCAAATTATTTATGTAAATGCGAAGGTAGAAAATAGCTAGCTGTTGTATAAAGTATCTTAGCATACCAGTGCACACCTATTGAAGGTTTATTGAGGGTAACTAATGGTGAAACACGAGACCAAATAACTGAAGGTTTTTTTACAGGGTACCATAAACTATATAAATTCTGTTTTATATTCCATACAAGTCGTAATGGTAAAAATGCCCAGTGAGCCAAATATTGACTATCAATTGTTGCATAACATGATGCTATCATATCATTTACAACAATAGTGCCGACCTGTGTAAGTGGAGCATAAACACCTGTTTTCATAACTGTTTTAATTTCGAGTACATTATCTTCGAAAATGGTACCGTTTGATTTGCTAACTAAAAGGCTATCACCAATTTTTACTTTTTCAGCGTAAACTGTTCTGGTATACTTTAAATTCCCTACAAGCAACAAATGATTAGAAGTTACTGTAAATGTTCGCCCAGATGCCAAAAAAATTGTTAGAAATTTGCGTTTCTGTAATGGGTCATAATCTAAAAATAATATAACTTCACTAAAAACTAATTTTTTGCTTGAAGTGTCGAAAGATAATATTTTTTCACCAATTTGCAATTCTGATAAACTTTTCTTCACTCCATTTGGTGTAGTAACTGTATCTTCTCCAGTAAAACATCCTCCATATTTCGCTGCTTGTGATGACTCTAAAAATATAAAATATTATTAAATCAGTACGAATTATTAAAAAAATCAGTAAATAACATAATTAAATCAAATACTACTTATTTTAGGTACATTTAATGGGAAAAAACTAATATTAAAAGAAAATATCGCAAGTTAACAAACTTTATATATTATCTGGCCTGTATTATGTATGTATACCTAATAAATTGATTTAGATTACAAATCGTTAATTTTCAAGCATGAGTAAAATCAAAACTCTGATAGTACACGCCCACTTGTTGATTCATATACTGCTTCTATACACATCTTTCACAAAAAATTGGAAAAACTCGATTACTCAGTGTTAGATTAATTAAAACAAACTGGCCAAATTTATTTTTAAAGATACAAAAATCCGTTTCAACAAATACCACCCGGTTGTGCCTACTACGATTCTATTTTGGGATGCGTATTATTCAATATCGATACTATAAAATTGGTTCTCTGACGGTTTTCAGTTGAAATTAAAATTTCATATAAATTTTGTTTATTTTGTCATTTCAAATGTCACATAAATACTCTTAAATAAAATAATTAAGTATGGAAATGAAACTAATACATTTGGCCAAGGCTTTTCATATATTAACTAAATAATAATATCTATTTTCTAAATATTTTGGAGTTTACAGTTAATAAACGTAAAATTTGGATACAGTGCACTAACTTCAACAAGAATTCCATGTAGAACATGTTTTATAACTTCAATTTTTAAATTTAAATTATAGGTAAGTATAAAAAAGTATATATTACCTTATATTGAAGGCAAACATGTTTAACTAACGTTAATATCACGTGTAGTTAGGTTATTTTTGACATTACTGTTTTTGAAAATGATCCAAATAATAAATAATAAGAGAAGATATCGTTTTCGCATTTTATCGTAAATTATAAAATAAAGCTACTCACTTTTTTCTTATTTTTGTCAGCTCTCCATTGCCAAAACGATGGACGTTGGTAAGACATTGTTTTTTTTTATGTTAAAGCACTGTAAGCCTGGCAAAACACTGTCCCGATATTTGAAATAATTGAGGAGATTTTTATGGTGGGGGAGGATTCTGGGTCTAGATTTATATTTAGGCGCTTTTATTGTAGTATTTCGTATGCATGGAACAGCTGTTTGGCAAATGATGTGTATGTTTCCCCTTTTTGCAGCCTTTAATTACGATGTTTATCTAACGGTTTTATTAAATTTCACTAATATGTTCCCAGTTGAATGGTCTGCTTATTTAGCTAAGTGAAATTGCATACTACTATGTTACCCACTGAAAATTATCACCATGATGTAACTTTTTTGTTTTTGTCTTAAGAAAAAAAAAATCTGAAGGTAGAAGTTTAAAGGCTTCAAAAATTAATTTCGAAAAAAAACGGTCCAACAGTATACGACTTATGTTTGCCTAAGCAGTTTTGCGTAGTCATACCAACACAATGGATATTCCAGTCTACAAATGCACTCTTGTCATGTCGTTATTATTAAATTTAATTTGAATTGTTATAAAAGGAAACATAACCGCGCCATTATTCCATGGCTAGAAATTGGCCTCAATGATTTGGGATCGAGGGGGATTATCCCTCTTTATCCTGCCTCATCTCGTGTAGGCCTGGACAGCCTTCGTAGGTGGGCCCCATCCGTCGTCTACCCCGACCGCAAATGCGGCCGGTGTAGGCGCTTTGTGGGACCTCCTTTTGTCCTGGCTGGGCCCCGCCGGCTAGGGCCCTTTCTTCTGGCGCTCTTCTTGCTTCGCCGGCTCGTCTGTGTAAACCCCGGGGGTAGTGTCATGTTTATGTGTGGTATGGTTGGGTAGGGTAGTGCGGCTATGCAGCCTGGGATGCGCTTTGCTAAGGTGGCCCTTAGGCTAGCGCGGGAGGGGAGGGTTAAGGAGGGTATGGGGGGTGTGTATGTGTGTGTGTGTGTGTGTGTGTCGTTGTCTTCGTTTCTTGATCCTGGCTGTCTCTGAAACAGAAAAGGTTAGCGGGCAGGGGGGGGGTCATTGGGGTGGTCACCCAGGGTCAAAAAGTTGGTGTCTAGGTCTTTTGTGTTTGTCGGTCACGTCGGGTACGTAGTCAACGGCTTGCCTGAGGAGGGGATTGTCATGTCTAGCGGCTACGTCAAATCGTTTCTCCGCGTTTTGTCTTATTGTCTGTGTAGCGTTTGTGTATTGTAAGTCTCGTAATATGTCAGTGTTTCTTACGTACCAGGGCGCGTCGGTGGCCGTGCGGAGGGCTATGTTTTCCACAGCCTGTAATGACTTTAAGTGGCTTTTTGCCGCGTGACCCCACGCCGTGGAGGCGTAGGTTAGCTGCGGTTGAAGTACCACCTTGATAAGCGTTCGCTTATTCCTTAAACTGAGGGTGTTTCCACCTTTGAGTAAGGGATAGAGCCTAGCCCTGGTGGTCTTCGCTCGCGCCACCGTCTCCACGATGTGCGGTTTCCACGTGAGACGCTGGTCCATCGTCACGCCCAGGTATCGTGTTTGTCGATTCCAGGAGATAGGTTCCTGGGATAGTGTCAGTCTGTCGAGGTTTTGTGGGATTTTTCGTTTGGTAAAAAGGATAGCCGAACTTTTGTTGGGATTAATTTTGACTTTCCACCTGTTGCACCAGGTTTCAAGTTGGTCTAAGGAGTTTTGGAGGAGGGAGACGGAATATCTAGGATCTACGGATTGGGATGTGATTGTCAGGTCGTCGGCGTATAAGTATATGTTGGTGTTGGGGGGATGTGGGATGTCGGAGTTGTAAATGGTGTATAGGTGTGGGGACAGGACGGTGCCCTGGGGGACACCGGCCTCCATGGGACGGGTGGTGGAAAGGGAATCTTGGATTTGGATGCGGAATTTTCGGTGGTGTAGGTAGGATTTTATGAGTTTGGTAAAGGATATGGGATATTGGTTGGTGAGCATTTTCATCAGTAGGCCTTCATGCCAAACCGTATCGAAGGCCTTTGCGACGTCCAGGAAGACAGCACCAGTGTACTGTCCCCTGTTGAAGGCCGCCGTGATGTGCTCGGTAAGGCGAAGGATTTGGAGTTCAGTGGAGTGATTGGGTCGGAAGGCGAACTGCTCGTCTGGAATGACTTGCAGTTCTTGGGAGTGGGTTCTTAGACGGGTTAGGATAATTTTTTCTACCACTTTGCTCATAGCCGGGAGCAGGCTAATGGGCCGGTAGTTGGATGGGATGGTGTGATCTTTGTTGGGTTTTGGGATAAGGATTATGTTTGCTGTTTTCCAGCGGGTAGGGAAGTGTCTTAGTCTGAGTGTCGCGTTTGTTATGTTTAGTAGGGCCATGAGGCCCTTGTGTGGTAGTCGTTTAAGTGTCGTGTTATGTATATTGTCGGGTCCGGGGGCTTTTCTGTTTTTAAGTCTGCGTATTGTCAGTCTTAGTTCGTCAGGTGTTGCGGGGGGGATTATGTCATTGTCTGGCTCTCTGTCGACGCGTCGGGCCGCGCGCTCAGCCACTATCTCGAATTCCTCGTCTTCGTCGGGCAGCTGAGGCAGTCTACACTGCAGTTCCAGGCTATCGGCGAAAGCCTCGGCCTTTTCCTGGTTCGTGTAAACCACCCCCACACTACCGTGGATTGGAGGAATTTTACGGCGAGCGGTCTGTCGCAGGGCCCTCTGCGTTTTCCAGAGGCTGTTGTCTTGTGGATCCAGCGACTCCAGGTGCCTAGCCCAGTTATCCTGGGCCAGTTCATCCAGAGCCGCCTTCACCCGTCTGTTAAGTACGTTTAAGTCATGTCTGTGTCGGGGGAGGCGGGTGCGGGTGGCAAGCCGTTTCGCACGTCGTCTGTCACGTATTAAGTTTTTTATGTCATCGGGGAGGGTGCCCCGGGGGTTTGTCAGTCGGGGGACAATAGTCTCCGTCGTAGTCTGAGTCAGGGCGTTTTTAATGTCAGTCTCAAGGGAGAGGATTGCCGCCTCCAGATCATGGGTGGTTTCGATGACTGGGAGCGCCATGTTTCCTTGCATTACTGTTCGGAAACGCTCCCAGTCAGTGAACCTCCTCGTGAAGGTGCCTTCATATCTCTGTCTTCGCCCCAGATCCAGAAATATTGGATTGTGGGCGGAAGACCCTTCGTATTGGGTGGATATTTGGGCATTTAACGGTATAGATTTTAAGAGGGCAATGTCGATGACGTCGGGGCGTCCTACGGGTCCGCAATACGTCAGTTCTGTCGGTCCGAGTATCGTCAAGTCGTCGTGTCTGTCTTGGTAATTCAGCAGGACGCGACCTCTTGTGGTGGAAACATAACCGTTAAAGTAAAATATATTTAAAATAATGTATTTTAGGCGGTAAGTGAGTTTCTCCTTGCAAATGGAACTTAATTAAAACCATTTTTTAAAAATAGATATACATCAGACAAAAATTTACTTAAGTAGGACATCTGTACAGGGTGGTGCGGAATGATTGGGCCATAGAGTAACTATAGATTATAGACATGAAAATAATGAGATTTAGCCAAATATATACCTCAACAAAATATTGATCGTTTAAGAGATGCGGGGTGTTAAAGATTGATTTTAGATTTATTTATTTCATAATTTTACAGTTTTAGAGAAAATAGATTGAAAACTCGGAATGGCGGATTTTTGATGGCGGGAAATCCGAATCTGAACTCAGTTATCAGGTACTAATAGAGGGCGCTAGTTATGTACTTATAAATAAAAATTGCTCATTATAATTGTTGCCCTCTATGGCAATTTTAAATAGAAAATCTGATTAACTAATTATTTTTAAAGGAATAATGACTTGTTTGATTTCGATAAACCTCACCAGTTTCAAGATATTTGCACTTGAATCATATACTTAATACACGCAAACTTTCTGACCACTGTTGACATGATTCCTTTACTAACCCAAGTAGGCTTTGTCGATTATTATTTAACAAACATTTATTTTATCCGACCAACAACAAATTCATGAAATAAATAATAAATCTAAAATCAATTTTTAACACCCTGTATCTCTTAAACGAGCAATATTTTGTTAAGGCATATATGGCTAACTCTTATTATTTTCATGCTTAGAATCTATTGTCCTAATCATTACAGATTACCCTGTATACATATACTGATTTTAGTCATAAGTATCCGGTTGTAAAATTAAAAAGGAATTGACGTTTTTATAAAGTATATTAGCAATTTTTTTATACAAAAATTCCCAGAACCCCTCTTTACCAAATTTGAATGGTATATCCTTAAAAGTATAGTCTTTCCGAAGTCAGTTGAACATGTAAAAAAACGCCTGGCAATAAAATTTAATGACTTTCATAGGCGCCCCTAAAAAAGTTTTCTGCTAAAGGTAAAAAATTATAATAATTTGTGTATAATGTGTAGAAAATTTCTATTATATGTGCATTTGGCCAACAACATATTTTAATTATTTATGTCCCCAAACAATTTTATTATATTGATGATGGTAAATTTCGTTTAGTTCCGCTTCAAAAGGTCTCCAAAATACCGTGTTAATAATATTAGTAAACAAAATATCCCTCTTATTTCTCTCTTTCGCAATTGTAATATGAATGATTAATAGAAGGTGCCTATAATAAATTAAAATTACCTGAATCACACCAAATTCCGCACTGTTGGGCAATTTGTCAACCACTTGTCAACAGCTGAGATTTATTGCCCAGTGGCCCATTGCAGCTGTGCTACATTTCGTTTGCCCACGCTCGCATTCCTCAACTGGCCCTATACATTTCTACCACCTCCACGTTTACTTCGACCAGACCTGTATATGCGTATGGCTAAATAAATATGGGAAGAAGTTTTGCAAATATTTCAATGCCGAGTTGATGCGTCAGCGACCGAACCTAGTGCGTACTTTCAATTTCTTGGTTCTTCAATTGATATCGGAAAGACTTTACCTACTAAAGATAAGGTTTACACAAACATTTAGGTTTTTTTCTACTTTTGCATTACCATTAACTTCAAAATTATTATTCAAAATTATTAAGTTAGATAGCTTCTTCCTTTAACTTTTATTAATAAAACTATTCAATTCTCCAGCAATTTTTTATCTAGTTGGTAAAAATACAATTTTAGCGTTTACCCCTTTTCACATTTATTGAAAATATTCATAGCAAGAAATGCATGGCAGTTAAACAAAGGAAATATTATAACATTAAATAAATTCATAATTGTCTCTATTATTTTTATTACTTTTCTCCATTGGTAATTCTTGTCTACTAATTTCGCCACGTTTCCCTAATTTTATTTTCTAAAGCCTCTCAAATATCAAACCTATCCTTATAAATTATTTCGTTAATAATGCTCGAGAACTGAAGATAATTATTTAGTTATTTAATGTTATAATTTTTTTATTGACATACTTGATGTGAAGGTTTTCAGTAAATGCGAAAAAACTTAAGGCACTAGATAATTAAACCTTATATAAAACAAAAAGTAAAAGAAAAAGTAGTTAATCTAACTACCACAGTTTCTAAATTAATAGTTACGCTAAACTATAAACTATATTTTGTTCAAATTTGGTGCAGATGGATTTCTTGAGATTCTATATTAGAATATATAGAAGTTATTTACTTATTTGTGGCATAGTTTCCGCATTTTTCATTACTTTTTGGGTATTTTGCCACCTGTGAAAAAATTTTAAAAGCCTTGCGCCAAATGGTCAAGGATTACACAGGGCAACAATTTTCACACCCAAAAACCAGACCTGACTTATCCGAAGGTTTTTGGTGTGTAGAATCCAAATCTGGCGTCAGAATTGCTCCTATACGTCACGTTTCCGAGATATCCTAACCTAAAAGTGCAAAAAACACGTTTTTTTTGCTATATTTGAGCTTATATCACAGAGCGATTTTTTTTTTCTAAAAACGAATCATGCCCTCTAAAACTACTACTCTTACTCCTCAAAACGCTTTTTTCAGATTTGAAAAATCTTTTTTATTCGCGGAGATATCATTAAATGAAGTTAGGTACTTTAGCGTTTTTATAACAGTGGTACTAAAATTGAAAAAGTTTCTTCAGAAAGCGGAAGTAATATATTTATATGTTTTTTGGATCGCCCAATCCGAATCTGACCTCCAAATTATTCTGAGATTTTCTAACCTAAACCAAAAGTGCTAAACCCCCTGTTGAGGTACTCTGGTTAACTTGTCTGGGGGTTTAGCGTTTGCAGGTTATTGTGCACTTGGGTTAACCTGTCTGGAGTTTAGCGCTTGCAGGTTATTGTGCCCTTAGGTTAACCTGGTGCAGTGTTTGCAGGTTACGTGTTTCTATGTTAAATGGCTTCGTGTTACAGTTATAGAGGTTAATACCGTTCAGCGGTTCAGCCTAAAATTGTTGATTTTGCAGTTTTAGGTTAGGAAATCTCAGAATCCTAAAGTGATAGAATAATTTGTAGGTCAGATTCAGATTGAGCGACCCAAAAAACATGTAAATATCCGCTTTCTGAAGAACTTTTTTCAATTTTAGTTGTTATGAAAACGCTAAAGTACATAACTTCATTCAATGATATCTCCGCCAATAAACAAGATTTTTCAAATCTGAAAAAAGCGTTTTGAAGGGTAAGAGTGGTAGTTTTAGAGGGCATGATTCGTTTTTAGAAAAAAAACATTTTTTCGCTCTGCGATATAAGCTCAAATACAGGGTGAGTCAAAATTCACTCCCTAGCGGCCGGATATATATTCTAAAATAAAAAATAAAACAAAAATGTAGAATATTAAAATATCGAAAGCGAAGCCGTTTTCGGAAAATTTTGTAAAGAAAAATTCAAATTTATAATTTTTTTGTTTAATATTAACACCATTAAAATCCATACAAAATAAGAAATAGCAAAAACGAAGATCCTTCTGGCTTTGGCTAACCTTACAAAAACATTACCATTTTCGTTAATATACTTCTGCAATCTGTGGTAGAAACTCCTGGCAACAGAACAGAAATTAGCTTCATTTATTTCCGCTACTGCTTCATAAATCCTGCCAATAACATCATCCCCGCCAACAGGCACAGTAAAATAAACCTTTTCTTTTATGTATTCCCATAACCAAAAATCTATCGGAGTCAAGTCAGGAGACCGGGGTGGCCATGGTGTTGGTCCACCTCGTCCAATCCATTTATTAGGAAAACGGCGGTTCAAAATATGTCATACTTGTAATGTGGCATGTGCGGGCGCACCATCATGCTGAAACCACATAGTTGCACGTTGTTGTAGACTGTAGAGGAATGTTTTCTAACAAACCTGGCAAAATGTTCTCGCAAAAATTACTGTAATTTTCACCATTCAGTTTTTGTCCGGCCAACTTGATTAGTCAGTCGAAAATTGCGCATTTATTGAACTAAAATTTATTCGAAAACGGCTCCGCTTTCGAGATTTTAGTATTTTACATTTTTGTTTTATATTTTATTTTAGAATATATATCCGGCCGCTGGGGAGTTAATTTTGACTCACCCTGCATAGCAAAAAAACGTGTTTTTTGCACTTTTAGGTTAGAATATCTCGAAAACGTGACGTATAGGAGCAATTCTGACGCCGGATTTGGATTCTGCACACCAAAAACCTTTAGGCAAGTGAGGTCTGGCTTTCGTCAAATTTTGTTGCCCTGTGTTACTTTTAAGGAAAATGTTTTGCCAAACCAAAAAATTTCACACTGAAAAGAGACAAATAGCAAAATACAAAACACATCATTTAATATCGTGTATTTTAAACTGTTTATTAGAATATACTTATTACTAACTTTTATAGATTAACAAATTACTAAATACAGGGTGACTGGTAAGTCGATGTATTCCTGTGAAGATGTGTTAGTAGAGAAAATTTGCAGTCAAATGAACCATAATATGCATTATCCAAAAGTTTATAGTTTTCGAGATATTTAAATGTTAGTGCTTTTTAGGAGGGTACTACCAAATATTACTAATTGTAAAATAAAAAAAAGAGATAACTTTTTTGCACTTTTTTCATTCTACCGTTAATAAGCATAGTAATTCAAGTTATTCAACAAAAATTATGTTACATATACGACAAATATACAGGAGCTAAAAGCCTACAGAGGTTTTCTTTTATTTTACAATTAGTATTAGGTAGTAGGTACACTCCTAAGACACTAAAATTTAAAAATCTCGAAAATCAACTTCTAGATAATGCATATTATGGTTCATTTGGCTGCAAATTGTCTCTACTAACATATCTTCAAAGGAATAAGTCGACCTCCAGTTACCCTATATAATTTTTGTAAATTCCACCATTTTTTGTAGAATCAGATGATTACAACTGAAATTTTTTTTTTTATATCAGAATAATAGTTTTTGCAGGTAATTATTTTGCACTAAATTATCAAAACCGAAATATAAAGGTAGGTCCATGAAAAGTGAAACACAATGTGTAGAAACATGTTTTTATAAATAAGTACACGTTAAACGTTATAAATATCTCTTTATTAGTTTTTAATTTAAATGTTATGGTAATAACATGTCAAATGTGCAGCTGCAGATTGGAATATAAATATAGTGTTGATATGACATTATTGAAATCAGAAAAACCTCAAAATTTCGAACATATTAAAAACTAAGTACAAACAAATTATAACTTACATCTAGAAGGGATTTTATGTGATTTTTTTCAGAAAATAAGGAGATCTATTTTATGCAAATTCGAAACATTTTGGAATTTGTACATCAAAGTATAATTCAATTTAAACATAGATTTATCTAAGCATTATGCTATTTCTCTTGTATTTCTATAAAGTAAAGAATACTTTTTAACAGAGATTTCAGTGAAGAGGCACCGGATAAGGCGGCCTAGCTTGCCGACCCTGATGCTCAAGTCTCGAATGGGGAATGGGCTCGTTTGATTCAGTGACGGATCCAGGACTAACGAGGACCAGGGTAGGTATCTGTGGAATACGCCCAGAGGTAAACCTGTTTTATCCTTTGAGGAAGTATGCCACGGTCTTCCAGCCCCAGATATTCGCTATCTGTCATTTTGTTTGCTTAATGGTAAAAAGACATAAATACCTGGAGTAGCATTTCTGTCACCTGCGAATATTAAGGTACGTATACATCTGCGCGCCGTAGCAACCCGCGCTTTGTGCGCGCCGCGCGTTCGTTGCTCGTCCAATGTTCGTTTGAACTATTCATTTTGAAGAACCTTCCGCGATCCAAAGAAAACCCACGAACATTTTAGTAGACATTTTGCATTGTAGATGATCATGTATCTGTCGCGCGATAAAAGTTACTTACGCCGTTTCGGTGATGAGTGGTGCTTTTTTGTTAATGGCAAGTTTGTGCAGAAAGAAAAGGAAACAGCGACGTTGGTGGCACGCTATCCTATTTAAAAAACGGAATGGTTCCGAGCTTATGATGGACTTGAAGTCGCAAGCAATAAGCGGGCAATACAAGAATTTTACTCGAATGTCATCTTCTGACTTCGAGAATCTGCGGTTTCTTAAAATGATCTTTATGTTGAGGATCCCACAGAAGGGGGTAAGTATCTATAAGTTTAAATACATTTTCTTCTGACCACTCCATACTACCGCTGAAAGGACGCACAGCAAGAACAACAAGCCTCTCGCTCTCCCGTCCAAATTTGTACTGCGAACACAGACACACAAAGCGTTTGTGACGCGCCGTGTGCGCGCGGTTCGTGCGCAACTCGAGAACCCTTACTAATCTAGAGAACTTGCTGCAAACGCGCGGCGCGCGCTTGGAGCGGAGCGAAGATGTAAACGCACCTTTACAGAGAGATTTCAGTAGGGCTTAGTGCTTGCTTTCGCAAGAAGCACGGACCTGTTTTAACGTAACTCTTGTCAGCAGCATGCACAATGGATCGTAAGATAGTGCTGCGGGTAACTACACCGCCTTCATAACAACAACAATATGCCATTATCTCGTTTTTCTAACGTGAAGAACGCAAATCTGTTATCTGTTTCTCGTTACCTGCTGTCTCTCGAGCCCAATAGTTATTACACGTTTATTTTATTTCCTTCACTCGTTCGTCTGTGTGTGCTAACGTAAGGAGTGAAAGATACGAGTAGTATCGTATAGTTCACGGTAAAATGGACATTGAACAATTGATGAACTAGTCCATCACAGTGAATTGTTGATTTGAACTAGTTGGTTCATGAACTACACACTAGGGATGGGCGCGTGACGTGATTTTGCTAGTGTCACATCGTGTCACGGCGTGACACGACGTGAATGATATTGAAATTGGGTTTAACTCACGGCAATTTTCGTGGATGTGCGTGATCGAAAATGCCAGCGTGCGTTACGTGAGTTCGGACAGATTCGGAAGTAGTCGCTCCACAAGATCATATAACTTGACACCGGCGCAGCGCGGCGGACCGGCGCGGTGGGCCTCAGCCTCAGTTCTCAGTCAGTTGTCAGTTCTCAGCTCAGCTGCGTGGGAGTGCTGTAAACGTGAAGCGGGTGTTATCGAATCACCACGCCGTTTTGTTTAGTGGAAAAATGAATTCTGCGGATACCACTGCTGTAAGTTCGAGTTCCAACTCGAAAAAGCGTAAACTAGAGATTGAAAATGCTCTCAAAATTGGAGATCCTCGTTACACGTTTGTTAATCCTACCAAAATGAAAAGCAACGTTTGGAAAAAGTTCCAACTCGTGAAATTCGAAGAAACATTGGAGAACTTCGCAAGATGTATGATTTGTAAGGAGATACTCACATATTCTGCGAAAAGTGGAAATGAGAGCTTGTTACGGCATACGTGTTCTCGTCAAGGTAGTACCGGTGGTGATGGGGAGTCTACCAAGAAATCAATACAACAAACTGTTACTTTGGCCAAGTCTTGATCAATATTGGAGCACAATATGGACCACAAAATATTGAAGACATCTTGGCATCAAGAAGAACTCTCGCAAGAACAATAATCCCTACAGAATATGATCGAATTAAAAATCAGTTGGAAGATATTTTGTCAAAAAATCATGTCGCATTTACCACCGATATGTGGATAGACGAATATACTCAGCGCTCTTTCTTAACACTAACAACTCATCACATTGTTGACGAGTTCAACTTAAGGACGAATGTTTTGGGCACGCGTGAATTCACTTTGGGTCGGAAAACAGCTGCAAATATACACGATTTTGTGGTGGAAATGCTGATGGAATATAAGATAGAAGAAAAGATTAAATCCAGTGTAATCGTAACTGATAATGGAGCTAACATTAATGCTGCTTTCAGAAGCTACAAGCGAATATCCTGTGCGTGTCATAATTTGAATTTGGTAATGGAGGATGTTCTCGAAAAGAAAAAAATTACATAATTGGAAGTTTTGATAGATGCTTCTAAGAGGCTTGTTAGTTTCTTCAAGCAATCAGAGCTCAACAGCAGATTGACAAAGTCACTAAAACAACACGTTAAGACACGATGGAACTCACTGTTCGTCATGCTTTCAAGTATTCGCGACATGTATCAAGAAATTCAACAGCTGTTGATTGGAAGAAATGAGTTGCACAAAATAGCTGCATTCAACTTTAATCTACTGGAACACTTGCTTCAATTTTTGCAATATTTCAAGGATTGCTCCGAAAAACTGAGCTCTGACGTAGTTCCAACGATACATGAATATGGTTTGTGGTTCGAGAAGCTATCAAAACACTGCGTTGAAAATCCCGCAGATTCCGAAGTTATTTCTGAATTGAAGAACTGCACATTAAGCTCCTTGAAAAGCAGATTCCAGCCGACCACACTTCACTATGTCGCCCTATTTCTGAATCCTCCTTACAAAACACTGAGGTTCTTGTCTGGAGAACAGCGTGAGCATATAAAGGAAACAATAAAAGTCATGTTGGATTTGGATCAACGCGAAACTATCTCGAATACTACACGTCAACTTGGTACAACTGCAGGCTTGACAACAACGAACTTGGATGAACAGCCTCATAGTCATAGGGACCCATTTGATGAATTTAAGGACAACTACGACGATATCGCTGATAGTGACTTGCAAGTGCAAGAAATTGATACTGAGTTGCAAATATATTTGAAGAAGCATGTGGATGTGGTGAGTCGGTGTAATGTACTGGAATTCTGGAAGAAGGCGGTGGATTTACCTCTACTTAGAAGTCTTTCAAGACAGATTCTAAATATACCAGCAAGCTCCGCATCCAGCGAAAGGGTGTTTTCGACGACGGGCCGGATCTTGGAAGAGAGGAGGACGCGGCTTCTCAGTGAAAATGTTGATCAAATATTGTTTTTGAAAAAAAACTTTGATGCTTGAGTATTGAGCTTTAGTTGTCACTTGACAGCAGCTTACTTTCTTTAAACATTTTTTTGTAAAATGTTATTTGTAGAATAAAATGTTCATTTTTTAAATTTAATTGACCATATCTGGGTTCTGAGTTGATGTGCGTGAGCGTATGTGTAGATTGTAGAACTTTAAACCTCGTGAGCGTACGTAACTCTGTTTGGCAGATAGGTTTACTAGCGTGTGTGCGCGTGAACGTGCATGAGCGTGTGTGCAGAAATTTTGAACGTCGTGAGGTGCGCGACTCTGTTTGACAGATATTTACGTGCGTAAGTGTGCGTGATCGGACTCTCGGTTACCGTGACCGTGCGTGATCATGAGTCATCCCTACACACACCTCTAACGCTGATTAGAAAGCTGCTTTGACTAAACATTGACAACACTAGACAGTACATCAACATTGACAAATTCCAAAGTATAATATGCCATTTCTAAAAATTATGTATGGGCCCTATGAAGCCTACGGCATCATAAAACATAGGTTCCAGAAAATTCGTGGTCTTTACGGTTGTGCAAATAAACAAAGTATCTTAATTTGTTCATAAGTAAGTGTTTCAGATGCTCTAACTGCTTTGGAATATGAAATTGAACTGATAGAGATCAACCTCATAAATAGGCTAACGATAGAACTATCTAAAAGAAATATATTTTCTTGTGATATTAGAAACCTTCAATTCAATATGGAGAGCGAAGATGACGTCGTATGTCAAAGAGCTGTTGAGGCAGTTAAGGAAGCCTATACACGTTTCGATATTGAAGATAATATACCTCTGCACACGTCTGTATCTAAAGGAAAACGACAAATCGAAAATCTTCAGAATATTAAAGGCACACATGAATTAGTTCCCGATTTAATATACGAACATCCGTTTCAATGGAGTGCAGTAAAATGACTTTTTCTAAATACTTTCAATGTACATGTTACTTCAAGAATTAAGAACATTCCACCATATTTCATTATTTAAATTAGGTATTACTTATAAAAGATTTTTAAATAGGAATTCCAGTTTTACAAAACAAAATTGAGACTATTTAGAATTTTTTTATAACTCCGTTAACTTTATCTTTTTAGAGAAATATTAAATATTTTTGCATATTTGAATATAACTTTATTTTACAACTGCAATAAATATCAGAATAATTTATTTCTAAGACTCGTTTAGGTCCGTGTCAGACTATAAAATTATCGTCAATTTTATTTGATCAAGACTGTTTGAAGACGTCACCGTCTTGTTGACATCACGAGTTTGAGTCAAATTAGTCAAACTTTTTTTGATAATAGTTTTCTGTTTTCTAATTAAATAAAATATACTTAGGCAGAAAACAAAATATTACTCGAAATAATAAACTGATAGCTCTCAGAAATTTCTATTTATTATTTTATTAATTTGACCAAATCAGTTTAATCAAAACAATATCAATTTTTTTTATTGTATGAAAGTTAACTTATGTTATCAAACTAATTTGATCAAGCATAATATGACGGGAATTTGATAGTCTCCATGCTAAAAACTATCACATTTTCATCAAATTTATTTTATCAAAACAGTTTGACACTCTTTTCACGATATGACGAATTTGATAACGCTGGTTATCTTATAAAACCAAATAGATCAATTAGGCGAACTCTATTTTCCTGTATATGTAATACTATCCGGACTCTTGTTACAATGGTTACCTATGTTTGCGATTAAATGAATGTCATTGATTTTATAAGCTAAATGTAAATATTACACTCACCAGCAAAAAAAAATGGCTACCCTAAAATATTTCATAAAAGCACCTAAATTAATTAATTAATGTAACTTAGAATTGATATTTGGTTGCAAAACCATTCATTATCGATTCAGGTTGCAACGAATAACTAAGAAAAAAAATTATTTAAGACAAAATTAAAAATTAAAACAATAACAGAAACGGAACAAAAATAAACTTTTTTCTTATGTCTAAACAATTATGGCGGGTGTTTTTAATGGACCTCCTGGTTATTGTTAATAGCGTGTATGTCCTCCTCGAGCCTGAATTGCAGCATTCAACCGTCGTGACCACTTTCTTCGAGTGGCATATTTGTTATTTTTTTTTAAATATGTCCATCGAAGACTGTGTTTTTTTTTTAATATTTTTATTTTCGATTACTTTGCAAATTATTTTCTCTTCTCACAAATTTTCCCCTAAATTATTTCTTTAAACAGTTTCCATCACAGTCCAATTAAAGCACAAGTTCATTTTAAGGGACTATCCAGTGATCTCTATTAGAAAAGGGATCGTTATTGTAGGTTCTAAGCTGACAGAATTTGATTCTACATGTTTAATGATTAGCATTAATTATATAATTTGATAGAATAGCTTATGTTACCAATGATTATAAGTGCAAATTGTGTATATAACACAAAATATTCACAATATAATAATATATGAAAAGCGAGGCCCTAACGTAAAACCACTATAAAAAATTAGCATTATCTCTGTTCAATAAATTTCTGGTTTAGCTAAGAAAAGAGTTGCAACCGGGTGAAGGTACCCATATTTCACGAATCGCCAAACTGGGCTCGTATCGCCTCCAGCAAGCCCGGTCTGGCCAGGTCGGGCAGTCGGCAAAATCCGACTTATTTTGGAAGATAGGCCCCTAAACGACTAACGAGGCGCCAAAAGTATAAGAAAATTTTTTGTAAATTCTTGAGATATAGCCACCGTAAATTGAAAAGAAAAAAGGAAATTGAAACTTTTGTAGAAATGGGATTTTCCCAGGTCAAAAAAAATAACACAAATTTTATTATTTTGCCCTATACCGCTATAAACAGTGTACCTACAGGAAAGAAAGAGAGAAATAAATATATATTCCAAACCGTAAGCCCTTTAAACTAATAACTCCTTTATCTATAAGCCGTGGGCTTGGAGCAAAAACGAGAGAAATTAATATCTCCCAAACAGTAAGTCTTTTAACCTAATAATAACCCTTTACCCTATAGCCGTATAGGTTATATGCTCGGAAGAAAAAATGAGAATATAAATAATAACCGATAGCTTTAAAAATTTTTTAAGGCCCTCGGACTTGATTTCCTGTATCCTGTATCCTGGGTCGATAGGTTTAAGTTTATTACCTATATTAATATAATTTTATATAATTTTAAAACCAATAATAGTTTGAACGTAGCCTATAGAGCTATAGCGTAAATAAAATCTGTGGAAATGGCATGAGTAGGGTAAGGTGGGGCAAGTTGACGAATGGGGCAAGATGACGAATTTGATTTTGATGAAAATCAAAAGCAGAAATCTGCAGTATATCAAACCCGTGATATCTGGTCGGGACCTAGTTATAGCTTAAAAAGATAGGTGGCATTACCTTCACTACGTTCGAATTTATGCTTGAAATTGTGTTTACTGGTTAGTCATTATAATATTGCTGTGCAGTAAGTAAGGTTTTTTGCAAAAAGTGAAGTTAAGACTTTTCCTAATTGTTGTTTATTTTGTTGTTAGGACCCAATAGATTAACAATGTAAGTAGCACGAACTAATTTTATTTATTGTTTGTTTTATTTATAACGATTTTATTATAAATTCTCCTGGGGGCAAGTTGACGGGAGCAAGTTAGCGAACTCGTCACCTTGGCCCAAGGAGTTTTCCTCAAGATATTTTTTTTTACAGATGGTGCCTAACTATAAGAAAAAAGTGAACGCCGGTCGTGGTCAGAAGATAGTATAATTGCTGCCATGTATGCTGTCGAAAATGAAAATATGGCAGTTAATATAGCCAGCGTAATTTACGATGTGCCTAAAACAACACTGCGGCGATATATTAAAAAGAATAGGGAAAAAAAGTTTACCGGAAAGCGGCGGCAGATTTAAACGTACTTTTACAGAATCACACGAAATTGAACTAACTAACTACATCAATGATTTTAACATTAGAGCATTTGGTCTTACATCTTTGCAGTGCCGAAAACTTGTCAACGAGTTTGCTGAAAGAAATAGTATTTCTGGTTAATTTCTTTCATGAAGAGGCACAAAATCAGCTTAAGGACCCCTGAGTTTACGTCCATCGGACGTCTAATTGGATTTAATCGAGTTGAAGTGATGAGGTTTTTTGATTTGATTCGGGAACTTAAAGTAAAACACAATTTTACGCCTGATCGAATATACAATGCTGACGAATCAGGTTTGTCCACTGTTCCAAGTAAACAGCCAAAAATTTTATCTCCAACTGGATGCAAAAAAGTGGCAGAAGTGGCTAGTGGTGAGCGTGGCCGTAACACGACTGTTGTTTGTGCCATGAATGCACAAGGTTCGTACGTTCCACCCTTTTTTGTTTTTGCCAGAGTGAGAATGCGTCCTGAACTGTTACATGGATGCCCCCCTAATTCCGGAGGTATAGCTCAACAGAGTGGATGAATGAACACAGATGCTTTTGTTCAATACCTTCGTCATTTTATTAAATACACCTCTCCTTCCAACAGAGTGACAGTTTTATTAATTGTTGATAATCATTCATCTCATACATCTTTAGAAGCAATTAACTTGTGCAGAGAGAGTGGAGTGATTATGATTGGTTTGCCTCCTCACACAACTCACCGCCTGCAGCCATTGGATGTGGGATTTTTTGGTCCTCTTAAAGCATTCTATAACCAGGCCTGCGACAATTTTTTGGTGAATAATCCCGGTAAAACTATTACAGATAAAGAGGTAGGACATCTGTTTGGAAAAGCCTATTTGAAAGCAGCAACTATAGGAACTGCAGTTAAAAGCTTCGCTAAATGTGGAATCGAACCCTTTGGTCCGGACGTTTTTAGCGACGCAGATTTTGCACCAGCTTCAGTGAGCGAGCGCAGACATGTCACCGCAGAAGTGTCTAGTGATGATGACAATGATGAACCTCTCATCAACATAAAAAATAAACTAAAGAATAAAGCTGAAATGTCTTTAGATTCAGCTAGTTCATCCGATTTGCAAAAATCTCCTAGTGTTATTGGACTTCAAATTGATGATGATGATGAAGGGAATAAGAAGGAGAACGTGGTTCAGGAAGATTTGGCTGTTGCAAGTCCATCAGGTCTTCAAAACTTGAAACCCAATCAGCAAATTAAATTTGTTGAGATTAGACCTTTGCCTAAAATAAATCGACCGGTTCTGAAAACGAACAGAAAGAAGCAAAAGGCGTCGATATTGACTTCAACTCCCAATAAAGAAGACCTCGAAGAGAAAGAACGAGAAAAAAATTATAAAATTACCAAAAAGAATACCTTGAAAAGAATACGTGAAGAAAAAGCGAAAAGAAACGTTTTCAAAAAGACTGAAAGAAAATCTATCAAAGAGGCCCTAAAAAATCTGAAGAGAGAAATGACTTTTTTTGTCCCAGCTGCGAGGAACCATACACTGATCCTCCAGTTGAAGATTGAATAAAGTGCGATGTATGCGAAAATTGGTGGCATGACGCCTGCACGAACTACGAGAACAGAGGTGTCTTCATATGTGACCTTTCCATGTAATCGTCATCTTGCCCCCAATATGTTCGTCATCTTACCCACTATTGGGGCAAGATGACGAAATTGCAACAAGTTTTTATTTTCTATTTTTCCCTTCATGTTTTGTTTTTTCGTTTATGGTTAGTTCATGAAAAATCAGCTAAAGGTTCTATGATTCTATTATACTTTTGAAAACTTTAAAATTATATGTAGTTTATTTTTTAGAATTTTTTTTTATCTTAAGCTCGTCAACTTGCTCCACCTTACCCTACTGCAGTGGTAAGTACACTTATATTCCTACAAATGACGGCATAGCGCTTCAAATGAGCTTTAATTTGAACTGCAAATAGATATTCGTAGATTGTACTGGAGCTGGAGAAATGACGATTCAGTCACCTATCACAATGAGTTTTTTTTCTGTTAAAAAAAAATATTTAAAAACAATAAGTACTGCAAGGGTAAGTATATTAAAAGTATACAGAGTGTCCCGAAATGATTGCAACAAAATTTAGTCACTGAATCTTAAGACAAATTTAGGGGATCCGTATTTTTTATTTTTGCCAAGTGGCCCCCTCTTTCGGAGTTACAGCCCCCTGAAGACCGCCCCTAAGAATAATCTTTTTTTATACCTCAGAACCCTGTTATATGAGAATCATTAAATTTGGTACACAGGGGTTTTATAACATGTGGAATCTGATGGTGCTACGTTTTTTGGCGGGAACCCCCTTAAGACAATTTTTCGTGGACTCCCTTTGGAGCCAAAAAAATTTGGTCGCATATTTAAATTTCTTAAAAATTACTCCACTAGATTAACGTTTTGTTTTTGCGATGTTTGCTTATACATCAATGACTTTGGATTTGGAAATACAACGTTTTCTTGAAATTGGCCACACGCAGAATGAAAATGACAGCATGCATGCCCAAAGTTACTGCCCCACAGTACAAAGTAAAAGAAGTGTCTCAAGAAGATGTTGTAACTTTTAAACCAATGGTAAATAAACAAAACTGGAAAATATATATTACTGGACAGGTTGTAAAAATCAGCAAAATCAGAGAAATCCACTGCGATCCAAAGTCTCCCAATAAAGTATTTTTTGTGTATAATTTTGGAGATAATCATAAATAACTACTTACAAACAAAAAACCCACGCAAACGCGAAGAATATAAATTTCCAAGATGGTAATAATAGTGACCAAGAAGATGACTATGACTAAATCGTAATAAATTTTCCTTTTATGTCATTATTATATAAAAATAGAAAATGTTTAATTTTTCTGTACCTTAGTTATTAGTGTAGCAAATCGTTTCTCAATAAAAATTTTGTCGACGAAAACTGTAGTAACTCATTCAAAATCCATTTTTTTCTTAACCTAAAGTATTTTATTTAGATCATCAATAATTAATTAAGACCTAAACAATAATTACTTTGTTAAAGAAGAACGATTTAGCTCTTGTAATAAAAAAATAACGAACATTATTATTTTCTCGACTATTCAAATGCAATTATCTCAATATAACCAAATTTGAGATCCGACAATTTTCCTTGGGAGAGCCGATATGCGCCCTTACCCTTAATAACAGACAAAACCAAGTAGGCCCCGATTTCCGACGGCCCCTGAAAGAGCCAGACCGGGCCTGGCCTCCAGCCTAGTCCAGTTTGGTGAAACCTCGGCTTTAGATTCACAATTACAAAAATTATAATTTGTTTGAGTTCCTAAAAATTCAATTTACTTACTTGATAAGAATAACTCATATTTACGGACAAAATTTTTCTTTGAATGCCATTTTGTTTATGTATTGTACACACAAAATGTCGTTTCAATATCGTAATTTGTCCCGATATTTAGAGATATAATTTTTTTTTAGAACTTTAACGTATTATGTCTAAAACATAGTGGGAGTTCGAAAACAATATACAGGTAGCAGTGAAGCAGTGTCATTATTTTACTTCCTCTATAGTAGCATAGAGCGTAGAGCGTACAATATATTGGTTCGCAAACTGTATTAGACCGGGAGATATTAAACTGAAGTTCGACGACGTCTTTCTCGTTTATGCCTCTGAGAGTACTGAAAAATAACCGAGAGACAAGTAGGTACAATAAACTAAATTTGAAAGATGGGCTGCGGGACACCTTTGTGAAAATTCTATTTTCCTTTTCAAAAAAATAATGTGTACAGCGACGTATTTCTCACTGATACCATGTTCATAAGTTGAAGAGAAGTATCGATTTTATCACAAAATTTTTTTGGCATAAGTATCCCATAAGGGACCTAGAATTGGAAAACTTTGTAAGAAAATGTGAAAAACATCTTTATTATATATAAATATGACATTATTATATTCGAAAAGCTCATAAAAAACATTGGCATAAGTCCTACTAAGGACTAAAGAAAATAGGGCTTTGGAAAAGCTGCGGAAAATTAAATTAAATTAAATTTTCACATAGGTGTCCAGGCGGGCACATCGGCTTTTTTCCATAATCTTACTTGTCTCTAATGTATCTTTCAGTAGGTACCCTAAAAGGCATAAACGAGAAAGACGTCGTTGAACTTCTACGAGTATCTCCCGGTCTATATAGTTTGCAACTAAAAATATGTGTTCCGCGGTGACCAAGCATTGTGGTCATGGGTTAACGTTCTATTTCATAGTACCGGATAGCTTTGAATTAATTTGAATTGAAAAGGGTGTTGAAAATTTCCACGTCTGAAATATCGTGTTGAGAAGCTCGTTTGATAATTTTGTTGTTAGATTTTGAAACTCGAGAAATTTTTCGTTTGCTCCACTCTGCTTATACGGCAGCCTTAGAACCTCTGAGTGTTGTTGGTGATGTTGAACCAAATACTCTCAATAGTATTTGGTTGAACCGACATAATCGTTAAAATGCAATCATTGGCTAGGTGGTCTATGATTGGCTACGTTCAGCTGACAATGAGTCATCACTTTAGAAGTTTGATTATTCCTAAACTTTTTTATGATTAAACGTGAATATTATGCATTTCAAACTAGATTTCATAAGAATAACACGATGGAACTGTAAATTTCACCACTGAACTTTATAGTTCAAAGTTCAATGCAAGTAATCGGGCATTCTCACTATAGATCGGTGCTTACCAAGGATATTTTTAATTATAAACATCCTTGGGCGCTTACTAATCGAATATAGAGATCAAGTAGTAGAGAATATAATGTAAGAATACCAAAGTGCGAAAAATCAGTTGGGCAACGAAACTGTGATTACATGCAGCAAAACTTTTTAACATGTGTCCAAACGGTACCGCTGTTGTATCACTACAATTATGAGTGGAAAGGTGACATATTTGAAATTTATTTGCTTCTTTGATTCATTGGTAGAACTGACTCATGCGTCAAAAAACTTGACAAAGTCCGTAGCAGTGTAAAACCACACTGTTTACCAATAAATTCGTAAATTAATTCATGAAGAACTTCGTCAATTTATTGATCAATTAATTCATGAAGTCGCTTCATCAAGAAATTGGACAAGTGTAATGCACCAAATCTGCTGTCAAATAACTGCATTCATTTATTCATCAAGTTCTTGACGAATTAGAGCATGTTCTAATTTTCGTCAATTTCTTCGTGAAGTTCGGAAGTACCAACCCAACAGATTTCCAGCCACAGATCAGTAATGAGGTTATGTTATTGGAATATGTGTAATAATATGTGTAATTATGTGGTCGTACTAGTTTTGCATTATTATTATTATTATTATTATTATTATTATTATTAATATTATTATTATTAATATTATTAATATTATTAATATTGCCGTTCCAAACAAATTTACTGGTCACGTCGATTGTAATCATTTATGAAGGTTCTGTATATACATCCTACCGAATATACTGACATGGCGCTCGGTGCCCAGAATATGCACAGTTCGCAGCGTCTATACGAGACCAATGACTTACCTACCTACTCAGAAATTGATGTACCCGTTTCTCATGGCGGGTGTCAAGAAAATTGTACATAATTTCCACACTGATCCTTCCAATTCTCCTGGAAAGTCGAATTCGAGCGGCAGGGAATTTCATGCTGGTCGTCCCGGTTTCCTGCTGGTCGTCCTGGTTTCCTGATGACTTGGAATTAGAGCTGACAATGAGTTAAATCGTTCCGTTTAGGGATTCGATTAACTCAGAGGCGGATTGGTTAAGCGGGAGGTTTCCCGATGGGCCGCGGTCATTTTGGGCCGGTCCGCGCTGTAGAAGGATGAAAAATATTTTTCTTTCAAAAAATGGGCCGCTTGATGAATGTTTCCCGGGCTTGTTCATCTAGCCAGTCCGCCTCTGAATTCATTGATAACAATTCTCGTCGAAATCGACTCATTCACAATTCCAAATCCGCCGCGGCTTTAAATTAATCCGGAAATTTTTAGTTGCATTTACAATATTACCGAAAAACTGACGTTCGCGAGAAGTATTTTCATTTAGATTATATAAAAAATAGGAATAATAGTTCGGCTTGTGGACTTCTGCGAACATTAATGCATACCGTATATGTATGTTCCAAAGGAACTTCGTAGTTGCAACAGCCTCTCGTGACGTTCCCCGTTGTTAAGTCGGTCCTTATTCCACAGGCCCGACTTTACACCCACAATTAAACAATGCATACAGAAAAGATTTTTTTAAATAAACACTTCCACACAACCAATTATACTCCGAATACCATTCATTCCGAAACTTCCGAAAGTACATATCGTCTTTTGACTTCTCCTTTTTTCCATATCGAGAGAATAAGGGATGCACAGGTCTCTCGCAATTTAAAAAATCCTTTTTGTCCTCAATTTTCCATCTGGAAATGGCGTTTCCAATAAAATACATACTGGATCAAACATATTAAACATTTCTACAATTATTATACTAAACAAATATTAACTAAGAACCGTTATCATCGGCGTACCGTATAAACTGTTTAAAGGCAACCGACGAGCGATGACAATGCTGCTTCAATTTCCGCCCCACTCCTTCCCCTACGCCGTAGTTTACTCCCGTGTTGGCCGCCTCGTTGCCATGACAACTGCCGTAAACAACGCTACGAAGAGAAGCGGAATACAGACTGATTTCGACCTGCGTCACTATACTATTCCTTATATGGTTCGAGGTTGATGTTCGCACCTGTAACCTGAGTTATTTCTTTAACTATTATCTATCTACCGCTATGATCAGCATCATAACGATATTAACTGACAGAAGAGTTTACTATTAACTTCTCGAAAAGAAGTTTATAATTATCATTACGCTTTAATTAATACGTGGGAACTTAGAAATGTTGTACGTTCAGAGAATGAATTCCAGACACTTACCGTACGTGGCTTATGTACATATAATTCAGTGGTTGGTTGTATAGGATGACACTCAAGTTGGGAGAACAAGAAACACAAAGACTTCCAGGAAGGGTTTTAATAACAATAAAAACAAAATAAACAAAATAATGACACAACGGGCTCGAACATTATTTATTTATTTACACGCGTCAGCGTACCGAGATTCAGGGAATGCGCGATCCATAGCAAAATTTGGAATGACTTTATCAATTATTAAATTAACCTGTAAAACTAAGTAGACTGCTCAATATGGAACTTAAGGAAAAACTGCCTGTTTTTCGGAGATCTCTCCTAAATTCGACACCTCGCTTCGACACGCCCATTTCTTGGGTCCAGAACCCTTTGGTATAACTATACCATGTTAATAATTACCTAATTGACTGGACTTACATATATAAATAATTCTGTGACTAACTGAACTTACAAGTAACCATAACCTTCCTCTAGTGACTCCGTGTAGCAATACAGGACGGATTAATCAATCTCATTTAATATATTCTTATAGCTCAGAAAATCCGCCTAGAAACTAGCTATTTGATCTATTACTTTCTTTTCCAATTATTATCAATTTAATAATTTGATTTAATTCAAATTTGGAACCTCTATGGCCTTCTCTTGGTTTTGGGACTGTTCTAATTATCGGTTTGTAAATTAGTCTCCGCGAAAAAGCTCTTCAGACCATCCTTTAAATACAAATATGGCACCTATGCTACTTGACTCTCGTCTGACCGTGGTTGTTTTTAGAAGGCCTAATAGAACTATTGAGCCCGTCTTTCCGAAAACCGCCCCATAATTTACACAGATTTGGCTTTTGTTACACACCCAACAAAAGCTATGTTTATTTCTGCGTATTAAACAAACACAATACATTTTCAATATAGAATTATACCTAAATTATAAAATTTATATAAAATTAAAAGTAATTTTAAATTGCACAACCAAACGGAAATTTTAGGTGAAGCGATGCATCACTTGCGTCACCTGGTGAGCCGCCACTGGATAGACCTATTATCTTGGCAAGTTTTGGCAAAATGAAACCAAGTGTTTAAGGTTTTTTTTTTGGTTGAATCATACCAGCTTTTAGGTTTTGAAATTCTATATTAGCAAGTTGCTGATTGCGTGGTGTGACCTTTTTTTTAGAATCTCACCAAAAAGTGTTTAGTTTGAAATTGTATATTTTTTTTTTGTTAGAAAAAGGGCCTCCGTGGAGCTTACAGCCCCAGGCCTCACCATACGTTAATCCAGCCACGACTATTATTCATTTTCAATGCTGAACTTTTTCGCAACGATTCTCGATTCTAAACAGTTTTCGACTGAACTTTCAGCATCCTTTCATTTCATTTATCTCGTAAATGAAACACTTATGCATTTTAATCTGAAATTTCTCTGCATAAAGGCTGTGACAGCCCATTATTAAAATGAGCACAGATTTAAACACTCATACCCAAAGTATAACATTTAAAATGAGGAAGGTAAACAATAAAAACAACACAATTAGATAACGAATTGTCATTCAAATTACTTTCATCCTTACACAATAAATAAATAATACAAATAAAATACTTCATATTACCACATTTCATTCGCTTTATACACTGTAATAAGTATTAATACTAAATCAATGTACACGCAAAACAATCCTTGTTGCAGAAAGTCGTTTCGATTGAAATTAATTTACCACCTTTCCAATGTTCATATTTACGCAAGCTAAACAGTGCTATGTACAATAATTACATTAACTATTAGAGATATAAATATTAATCAGTGCATATTTAAAATATGATTTATAATAGTGTTTAAAATACCTGTATTGACATTTCTATTATACAATAAATACTTTTGTACTCGCTAAGATTGTTTTCTATGCTATGGATCTGTAACATGTAATTTGTGGTTTTAACTGAACTGTGATGGCTTCAGGTGTTCCAATATTACCTTTTCCAAAATATAAATTTAAAGCCTGGTAGCGTCTTCAAGCAAAGCAGCTAATTCTTTGAGATATTGGGCTTTGCTTCCAGTAGCGGTACTTGCAGCAACAGGTCGGCCAACATAACTAGAAAAATAATAAAAATCAATTGTGAAAAAATAACTAATTAAAAAATGGAAACATCTGTTGACAATTTTTTACATTTCCTGAAAACTAATGTTACTCGCATTTTTCAAGCCTTAGAAACACAATGATGGTATGGTGAAACTAATGAAAAATATGTATAATGAGAGTGATTAAATTAGTAGATTCCAAATATGAGAAGTCAGTTAAATTAAAGAAACCTGTTAGCCGATATGACAGAAAAATTTAATTTTCTATTAAAATATTAAAAAGACAGGGCATATTTTTTTTATTGATATTTTATTAATAATCTCATGAATGGTTTATAATTGATAGATTATAAACCAACCATAAGATTCTGAAATCAAGATGCCATATTGCATTTCAAAATACCAACAATTTTGATGTTGGTACAATATCATTTGTCTTGAATGAATTAAATGGGGAACTATTTCATGAAAAACGAAAACAAAATGATAACATTCACAAAGTGATTGTCCAGTTGTATTTTTTATAGTTTGAATATTGTTTCACTTCTTAACATTATTCAAGGTCTAAACTTTTTTTTTTCTTATTAGGCAAAAAGTATGGGGTATTAAGCTGGCAAGGGATGAATGACAAGTTGCACTTTGATTAGCCAGAATAACTAAATATGACAATAGTAGTCGAGGAAATAAAGCACTGACAGGATTCATAGTTCAAAAATAATAAAGAATTCCCGGACTTTTTCAGGTTTTCCCTGACTTAAAAAAAATCCAGGTCATTTGTAATTCATTTTTACATACTAATTGATGTTTATTTATGCATTAAACTTTTTCTCGACTGGACTCCATAATCTTTTTTATACCTAAAGAACCTCTTATAAATGTTTCGAAACCGCAAATAGTTTTCTCTTTCAAGAACCCAAGGCCTGCTTTCACAAAATTTCCAGAAGCAAGCATCAAATTCCCTGACTTTCATAACTATTTTTAAAATTCCCTGACTATTCCCTGTTTTTTATGAAGAATAATGAATTCCCTGACTTTTCTCGGTATTATCGGTTTTACCCAAGGACATTTAAATAAAGGGAACTTATTTATTTACATTTCTAGATGAAGCCTGGTCTATTCACAGTCTAATTGTATCATTGTTGTCAGCTGTATAATTATACTGGAAATGTACTTAATATTTTTATGGCAATTTTCATCACAATTGTGAAAATTATTATTATAGGATAGTATTAGTAAGTTATGCATACAATATTGTTAAATTCTGTACATATTAAACTATTTTTCATTTTTCATATTTGCTATGTTTGAAGACTTGGCAACTACGCAATAATTTGTAGCGTGTTCCTCGTTCGTTCTGCCGTGGTTGGCAGAATATGGCGTCTCTTGTTAGAAAATAGTTGTGATTTTAGTAAGTGAAACGTGATTAGTGTTTATACATGTATTTTGGATAAACTTTTAAGGTGTGAATATGGTTAGACAGTGCAGAATTTGTAAGAAATTGGATTATAAACATCCACATCAGCTATCCTTCCACAGGTAAGCGTGCTTGAAGGTGACTTTGGAATGTATATGCAACTGTGGCCATTGTCGTGCGTGTGGGTAACTTTTATTTGAATAACGGTAAAATTTTATAAAACTGACTTGGTATTTTTTTAAAATTTTTGCTGAAATAGTAAGAAAACAATAATATGAACCACGTTTGGCCATTAAAATCAAAGGAAAATGCTGCACCACAAATAAGTTACAGACATTATTTATATTTAATATATTTATAGGTATTTCAATGTTATCCCTTATACCCAACATTACAAATTTTAATCATTCATCATTTTCATTTTCCTCTACGACAAAAACCTTTTCAAAAATATATTTACAATTTTACTAAATGCACGAGCATAAAAACTGAATAAATACAACAGCAAAAATATGGTGGTGGTTCACTTATACATAAAAATACCGAAGATGCAATCAACTGAAAGTTGCATTCATTCAACCATTTGATGTTCTCCTTTGGGAATATATTTTTATGTCTCACTGAAAATTTGCCTCAGTATTCTAAAAGTGAAATGTGAACGTTTTTAGGATGCTTGGGGATGGTGCAACAAGAAAGAAATGGTTACAGTTATTGGGATTCCAAGAAGTTATAAAAATATTATATATATTTATTATAAAAATACTGAGTAGCTGTTGAAATATATTGACTTAGGACTATAAAATATTTTATTTTGACCCATCCAAAATGTACGACATTGGAGATGTAATCGCGCGCATCAGTTGGATGAAAATAAAGCCCTCTGCTTTCCCCTTGTCTAGCTTCACCCAACATATGAGATAGACTGTGACATGCATAGTCCCCTTTATTTAAATGTCCTTGGTTTTACCGGCCGCTATGAACCCTGACTAAAAACGGCCTTACTGCACAGTTTTTGGAGGTAAGGCCGTTTTTAGTGCTTTATTTCCTCGACTAGTATAACAATGTATTATTTGCTTAAGGAAAATATGACTTTTCTACAAAAGGAGCTCATTTTTACTAAAAGTTAAATTTTTAAAAAAATTTCTTTTTTCCATGTAAAAAGTTTTTTCACTTTAAGTTACAATACTTTGAACAAAATAAAGTTAAAATGTGAAAAAATTAACTACTATTTATATGGAGAAATTAATGTAACAGAACATTTTGTAGAAAAACGTTAATATACAGGGTGTTTCAGTTCGAGTGAATAAAACTTTAACCACAAATAGAACTCAATAAATAATTCAGAATTGTCTTATAACGTAAGGATCTAAGTCTCACCATTTTCACTGTACATAACCGGTGGGCTGTTAAAATCATATTATTTATGAAATCTTTGGTATACTTAAAACAAATTGATTCAAATTTGGTGTGGTGTTAACATTTACACATGTGCATAATTTACTGTAAAATTTACACATTTTTGTAGGTCAGTGGCATAGGAATGAGTAGTAAAGTGGGATGTTTTTACCTCAACTTCCACGCCAATGACCTAATAATCATTCGGAATTTATTTTTAGTTTCCGGGGACAATTCTACATAAAAAAAGGTAATACTTGTTGAAAATCAGTACAATGTATCGTTTTACTGAAAATCTCAGTTGAATGGGAGACCGTTCTTTTGATAAGAAATTTAGTTTCTTAAAGATAGGAAATAAATTTTAAATTAATATTATTATAATGTCACGCATTAACGACTGATAAATTCTAAATATAATCCCTTCTGTAGTATTTATTGCATGCGTAATGTGGTGAATTCCCCCTCCAAGCTCATTTTTTTGTTGCGCTACAATGCAGAGGACAGCATATTCAATGGTCCGTTTGTTTGAAACATATAATTTATTTAAAATTTCACCCACATATTAATTTTAAATCTGCGCTGTGCGTCCATTACAGTATCCGGACACAACAATTGCCATGAAAAAACAACTAAGCAATAATAGAGTTTTCTGTCATCAGGAAATGTCATTTTATTTTAGAGATTTGAAATATTAGTTAGTGTGTGTCTTTCTTATCAGAAGAACGGTCTCCCATTAAACTGAGATTTTCGGTAAAACGATACATTATACCGAGTATACAAGTATACCTTTTTTATGTAGAATTGTCCACGGAATCTAAAAATGAATCCCAAATGATTATTACATCATTGGCATAGAAGTTACTACCCATTCTGAGGCCACTGACCTACAAAAATTTGTAAATTTTACAATAAATTATGCACATATGTAAATGTTAACATTACACCAAATTTGAATCAATTTATTATAAGCATACCAAAGATTTCATATGATTTTAACAACCAACCAATATGGCTCTGTACAATAAAAACGGCGAGACTTAAATCCTAAATTTATTGAGTTGTATTTGTGGTTACACTTTAATTCACTCGAACTGAAACACCCTGCATATATTTTTTTTCAGAAGTGAAAAACAGGCATAGTATACCATATTAAAATCTGTACTAAAAGGCCAGTTTGACCTAGTACATTTTCTTTACAACGCTGTCAAGTTAGGGTTACAAGAATTTAAATAACCTTAAAATGAGTCAAATTCCACTTGAGCCCTGAACTGTATAAAGCAAAGAAAAAGCACTTAATATATGAGTAGGCAGGCAGCTACTCGGAAGCTCTGAATAAAATGGATTTTATTTTCCACTTTACCAGTACAAATTTTGTAACATTTTTTCTCATGAATGATTAATTTTAATAAAGAAGGAAGGAACATGCACAGCCACTAACCAACAAGTCAGAAACACAGACACAATTATTTTTATATAAATTATTAGATACATTACCTCAACCAATAAAAATTTAAAACAAAAAAAAAGAGTGCATAAAAACAATAAGCGGCAATATGTGAAGATATGACTAAATCTCACCTAACAACCCTTGCATCGGGCACGTTTTCATTACGTTGTTTAGATTGAGGTTTAGGTTCGTCCTTACCAAACAGTCTACTGAACCAACCTCTACTCTCAGTTTTAGTGGAGCTAAAACATTAACGAAAACGATACTCATTCGAGAGTAATCATATCTTCACTCATTAATTAGTATTAATATTCAATATAAATAAATTTAAAATGTCACATATTGCCTTAAAATAAACTAAAACAGATGTTACAATTTTAAATAAACTGTGAACAAATTTGATCTAAAAAAGTTTAATCTACACAAGGCCTGAAGAAGTATATCAACATGTTAACCACTGTTCCTTTAAATGACAATAATATAACTTTCCTTATAGCTGTTTTACATTGACAATTTATTGATCTATTAATTCATGAAGTCGCTTCATCAAGAAATTGGACAAGTGTAATGCACCAAATCTGCTGTCAAATAACTTCATGAATTTATTCATCAAGTTCTTGACGAATTAGAGCATGTTCTAATTTTCGTCAATTTCTTCGTGAAGTTCGGAAGTACCAACCCAACAGATTTCCAGCCTCAGATCAGTAATGAGGTTATGTTATTGGAATATGTAAATAATTGTGTGGCGTCGTACTAGTTTTGCATCGTTTTTACTGATTTGTTACTTACAAACGCTAACATTTATATAATATGTGTCAAAACGGTACCGCTGTTATATCACTACAATTATGAGTGGAAAGGTGACATTTTTGAAATTTATTTGCTTCTTTGGTTGGTTGGTAGAACTGATTCATGCGTCAAAAAACTTGACAAAGTCTGTAGCAGTGTAAAACAGCACTGTTTACCAATAAATTCGTGAATTAATTCACGAAGAACTTCGTCAATTTATTCATCAATAAATTGTCAATGTAAAACAGCTATTATGTAATTTTTCATTATGACACCCCTTTTTCGCAAATGAGATAAAATTAATAAAAAAAGATTAACAACACTGTTGTGTTTTGTAGATTCAAATTGTGCAGTACTTGTATCTCATACACACTTTTTGTGTAATTATAGTAAACGTGTTTAATGGAGGAAAGGGTGTTGAGAGGAACATTTTTGTTTTCAATATGAAAATTCTCTTCTATTTTAATGTTCACTTGTATAAATAAGATAAAAAAATTCTGATTATATTTCTGATCGCTAAGTCAGAGAGTGATTTAGCTGTGGTAGAAACTTCAGCAATCTAGAATTATACTTTGTATCTTCTTTTTCACAAAATTATTTAAAATCAGACTGATTAAATAGATGTTAAATATTTTAAGAAGATATTTAAAATATATATATTTTAAATTGGATATGACCCTCTTGTCAAATGAAATCACAAATTTTGTGCTAACAATTTGATCTATTTTTAATTTAAATTTCGAAGCTAATAATGAGTGAGTCAATATCACATATCCAAAATAATTGCAGCACCTCAAGATCCAAGCCCTAAAGCCATCCAAGCCATTTGTATGTAAAAAAAAATTTAGGAGGTTACTACTACAAACTTCCTTTCCTTCATTAGTACTACAATTAAAAAACAACAAAGTTTTTAAAGCTTTTTTCACAAATTGTGACTTCTGACATAATAAAAAATCAGCATAAGGTCTTTCTATTTTCACCAAAAGCGATTTTTTTGTAAAACTATCATTACATGTGAATGGAGAAATTTCATTCAGTCGCAAAGAAAATGGAAATGCCCATTTTCTCTTAAAAATATTCAGGGTGTCCTAGAAATAAATGACAAAATTTTAAGTATAGCCGGTGATCAATAATAATTGATTAATGTGAAGTAGCTAATAGACAAAGACAAGCAATCACCTTCATGTGTGTGCTGTTGGTGCTAGTTCCGACAGTGGTTATTAATTGTGTATGATGAATGAAAAAGAGACAGACATATTATCATTTATCATGCAATTAAATTGCAGATATGAATTTGATTAGTGTAGTGTAGTATTTGTCAAACTATCACAATAAATCAGCCACTTGAAAATCATTTTCTGACTATCATGAACATATCAAAAGATCGATAATAATTAAGGTTATGACCGTACCGTCAAAGATTCTTTATTAATTTCCAAATAACTTTTCACTACAATTTTAAAAATGTTATGATGCAAAAAATTACAGAACAAATTTTCATTATACAAATGCAAATAGTTATTATTTCTTAAAGGAACGGTAATTCGTGAACATATTTAGTCATTTGAATTCGTTTTGTAATCTTAGTTCAGACAATTACGCTTAATGACGTGTACGTAAAGAATCGCCGGCTCAACTATAAGTAAATATTTCATTAAAAGGAACAACTTTTGTTCGATACATTTTTGTTAAAATTCATATTTTTGTCCAGTATTCCATACCTATTAAAGTAACCTTAAGGAGCTGTCTATGAATTTAATAAAAATGTCGAATGTCATAGTGGCGCATAGTTTTAAATCTGCATGTTCCGACTATATGTCCTTACTTCAATTCAATTTAACTACTGTTTCAAATAAATTATCATACCATATGGTACCATGTAAATGAGTGGTTACTGTCTTGGAAATGCCAACACTAATTCCCATTTTTTGTGCTTCTTTCTGTTTATTATTAATTCGACTAAGAGTTTCGATTAATGCTCCAGTGGTGGATAATACAAATTTACAATTTTAAAAAATTATGTTAATTTAGACAAAACTTGTTGCCTCTGGTGGGTTAAACGCCTAGGAAAAATGTTGTCATTTATTTCTCTGACCCTGTATATTTTTTAAATATTTTTAGTAAAGGTATTAGTTCATTTAAGGTAATTTTTGTCTTCTTTTAATTTGAAATTTTATTTTACGTGTATGACGTCAACAATGCGAAACATTTTTGGAAAATCACTAAATGTTTGTTAGCACACTGATAGGGTGACATAATTGTTGGCGATTTCTGCACCAATTTTTTGGGTGGGACTGTATAAATTCAATGATTTTGCGTCTTCTGCTGAAGATCGCTAGTCTTTTTGATAATTAAAGGAAACAGGAGAATACTATCATTGCCAGAATGAGAGATTTGTCACGAATTAGATGATTTTTCGTCTGCAAACCATACAGTATGGCAAAAAAATATCTGGAGTTTGCCATTTAAAAATTGGACGTAAAGTAGAAGTAAATTTCTTTTTTTTTATGGAAAATTGGTAATACTGTACTCTACACGATTTTTACTATGGAGAATATTATTCAACAAAGAGTTTGCCTAAAATTTTGTGCTATCAACGGAATTTTTTGTTCTGAATCGTCAAAAATGTTGGGAACGACGTACAATAATTCAGTTTTTTCAAAAACTCAAGCATACAAATGGCATTCAAATTTGGTCGAGAAGTGGTTGATGATTTGCCACGTTCTGGTCGTCCTTCAACATCTTCAACTAAAGAAATCATCAATGAAGTGAAGGAAATGGTGCTTAAATACGTCATTATAGTTTGAAAGAGCTGACATATGAACTAAACGTATCTGACGAATCAGTTAGCACTATTTTAGTTGATGGTTTGGGTATGAAATGTATCGCAGCACGGCTGGTTCCAAAAGAACCAACAATCTTCGGAATAGTACTTTTCCAAGTCATGTTGACTGTTTTCTTTGACTATAGTGGTATTGTCCATATAGAATTCCTTCCGGATAAAGAAACAGTCAATAAATAATATTATCTGGATGTTATGAGACATCTGAGAAAGAGTATCCGCCGCCAAAGACCAGATTTATGGAAGGAGAATTTTCGAATTTTGCACCACGTTAATGCACCATCACATACAGCGATAATTGTAAATGACGATAAACTCAATAAATGTCATCGAGCAGCCACGGTATTTGCTGGATATTACTGCTGCTGACTTTTCCTCTTTCCCAAACTCAAATTACCACTTCCTGAAACACGTCTCAAGTCGATGGAAGCCATAAAATAAAAAACGCTGACGAAGATGAAGTCCATACCGGAATATGCCTTTAAATAGTGCTTTGACTACTGGGTTGTTCGTTGGAAAATGTGTATTGCTTCAAATGGAGCATATTTTGAAGGAGACAAAATAAATTTTGATGATTAATTGAATATATTGTGTTTTATTGACAAAGTCCGGATTATTGGAAAATTTTGATAACTAGTAACTTAATTTACAATTTATGAACCCAGTATTTGCCAAAATAACTTTTTTATTTATAAATCAGTAATTACTAGTATCTGCAATTTCTAATGATAATTTTAATTTACGAATAGATATTTTATTATAACTAATAGATTTGTTTATATTTATCGGTTTAGTGGATGAATCTGGCAACACTGAAGGATTTTTTTTTCATAAAAATGTGAAAGCACTGATGATGATGCATGTTGCCATTGCACTAGAGTAAAATAATTCTAAAAATTAATACATTTGCGGCTGGATATGAAATTTTCGATTAATGATAACATATATTTTATTTTTTTTTTTAGATCAAATGAGGTAAAAAATTAGGAAATATAAATATGAATCCCATGTTTTTTAACCTATTTTCACTTTGTGGCAGAGTTAAAAAGTTGGAAAACACTCAATTCTAAAATCTTACTATTAAAAATTGAAAAATATAAAAATGTCAATGGAACCAAACTTCTTACAAGGAGAAGGTAAGGTAGTCGGATTTTTGTAATTTTTGATATTTATGGTATATGTAGTTTGAACCTTGAATTAGAATTTTCCAAAGTAGTTCGACGCAACGTTCATAAATTACTGAGTTAGTCGATTTTGAAGTTTTACCTGACAGCTAAATCCACTAGATGTGACACATTCTTCAACTGTGAGCGTGGCCTGATTGGTAGTGTTCAGGACTGACAGTCATGAGATCGCTGGTTCGAGTCCATCGCGTGGCATTCTTTTTCTTCAACGCACCATATGGTTTTTTATTATTTTTTTCATCTCGAAAATTATGAACAAACGAAATATTATAATAAATACTTATGTATATGTAGGAATATTCTTCAAATATTTCATTAAAATGCACAATTGGTCGATAAACAATATTTATTATGAATTAACAATAAGGTTTTATTAAAAAAAAAACCAAACGAGGTCAGGTAGGATGTTCTTTTATTTTATATTTATGCTAGTATTTGACATTTTACGCAGTGTGGCACGAGCCAGAATGGTAGCTATCATAAAAAAATGGGAAGCAGAAATTTTTTAAGCGTCTAGCTTCCTTTCTTTTCCTTTTTCTGATCTCGAAAATTATGAACAAACGAAATATTATGAGAACTGTATGTAAGAATATTCTTCAAGTGTTTAATTAACATTTTGAGCTAGGTTGTGTGGGTCGTCCACCGTGTTTAAAAAAACCGCTTACAGAACACACCTGCTCCGGCATAAAAAGTTTCGGTAAATTCCACAAAGGGCAGAGAAGCATCGAAACTGTGTGATGAAAGAACAATCTTTCAAACTGTTAACGAAATTTGCTTCGACGTCGATATTTTGAAAACAAAATGCGCCTGTAAAAACATAACATTTACACATGCTAGATGCTTAAAAAATTTCTGCTTCCCATGTTTCTATGATAACTATCATTCTGGTTTATGCCACACTGCGTAAAATGTCAAATACTAAAAATAAAATAAAAAACCAACCGAACCCCGTTGGTTTTTTTAAAAGAAACTTTATTGTTAATTCATAATAAATATTGTTCATCAACCAATTGTGCATATTAACCCTTTCACTGCTCCAGACGTATTTATTCACTAAAAATTTATAGGGCTCAAACTGCTCCAGACGGATTAATTCGCTTGAATAGTTAAATTGGATCAGGCTGATCAAACCGTATATATTCGCAACCATGCGCATTAGTGCAATTAGTATGGGGAATTTTTGCGGGCGGAGCTAATAACGATTGTGAAATATTTTTATGGAAGGAGGTACTGGTAATAATGCCTAGATTGTTTTTTCAGTTTCTATTTAGTACAGCTGTCGATATACTGTATTTTATTTAAAATAAAATCGTAAAATTTATCGTAAATCGTAATTTAACACAACATAATGTAAAACCAAGTGGTCTAACTGCTCCAGACGTATATATTCGCACACGGTAAACTTTCGCGCACGGCGCGGTAGCTACATTCAGACGTATTGCACAGCGAAAGGGTTAATGAAATATTTGAGGAATATTCCTACATATACATAAGTATTTATTATAATATTTTGTTTGTTCATAATTTTCGAGATGAAAAAAATAAAAAACCATATGGTGCGTTTTGAAAAAATAAAAAAATGTCACGCGACGGACTCGAACCAACGATCTCGAGACTGTCAGTCCTGAACACTACCAATGAGGAAGATGCATCAAATTTTCTTTCAAACTATTAATATGTAATTAATTATTAAAATATTGAATATAATTAGGTGGGCGAAAACGGTCCCTAATTGGTCAAGCAATTTGTGACGTCAGGATCCGGTATATGAGTGTTAAGACTGTCAAGACGTGGGAGGCTGGCACTGTCATTGCATTGCTGTCATTTAATCTTGTGTTGAATTAGTTTGTGTTCGCATTGAATTCTGAGTGGTTTTGAGTAGTTAGTTTTAGTGTATAAAAATATAAAGACAAGTTTCGTTAATTTTCATAGAGTCTAAGAACATTTTCACAATATCTACCCAGGCAGCTTTAATGCGTGGCAGCTTCAGGATCAGAATTACAACACGAGAACGTGAAAAACATAACAGTGTCTGAACATAAGTACCCATGTGTAGTTCCACAACACTAACTGCCCCCAACAAACTATTTGATGTACCAAAGGATGAGAAAATGAGGAAGAAATAATGTAAAACATATTTTATAGAACATCCATTTTTGACAAATTATCAGATTGCTCTTGGACAAATCCAGCTTCTGTAGCCATAGAATGTACAATTTTTAAAATAATTAACAATATTGTGTTAAGTAAAAGTAAATAATATAAAATCTATCCAGCACACGTAGTTTGCATAAACACAAATGAGTAAGAGTGAGACAGACAGACAGACTACTCGTTTAATTTGGACCGATACCGGATCGTGACGTAAGAGTCAGCGATCTTTGTTTAAGACTGCGTTTTAGTGCATAGAGAATTATTTTGAATTTATATATATTTATATGAAAACTATTATATAAAAATTTAAAATTTATGTGGCAATTGACTTTTTACGATGAAAGGAATTTAATAAGAAAAGAAAAAAAAATGTGAAACTTCCACATTAGGCCACGCTCCCAGTTGAAGAATGTGTCACATCTAGTGGATTTAGCTGTCAGGTAAAACTTTAAAATCGATTATCTCGGTAATTTATGAACATTGAGTCGAACTACTTCGGAAAATCCTTATTCAAGGTCCAAACTACACGTAACATAAATATCAAAAATTACAAAAATCCGACTACCTTACCTTCTCCTTGTTAGCTTTCATATCATTCATCGCGTTAAAAAATATTATATTTGTTACTAAACAAATAATCTGAAAAATAAAGCTTACACGATATCCCTTTGTCCAGCAAGGGTAGTTTCAAATCTGGGCTCCACGTAGGTCCAACCACCTTGATTTTTGTGTTCCTCCTGACACCAGGCGATCTGAGCATTGGAATACTTGGCACATTCTTGTTTCAACAAATCGAATGGGAAAGGTGTGAGCTAAAAAAAAACATTAAAACTCACCTACTGAAACTAACTCACTCGGACCAAGCTCCAAAAAATTCATTAATTTGATAGTGTTAATTTATTAATCAATTTAATTGCGTTAATTAATTAATTGAATTTAATTGCATTAATTAATTGATTGAATTTAATAATTTAATTATTTTAATTTAATAATTAAATTAATTTAATTGCATTAATTTAACAATTTAAAAATAAACAAAAAAAAATTTAAAATCACCGCCAGCGCAAACCGTACCACCGACAGAGAAGAAAAGAGAGGAAGATACTACAAACATTAGTGAGACTTACTTGTTCAACACGAGCAAGAGCAATCTTAGATTCTAACTTCTTCTCCTTAATAGCAGCTAACACATCAAAATAGACTTTTCCCGTGCAGAAGATAAGTTTCTCTACACCTTCAGGATTTTGGGAGGCAGGCCCTTGATCTGGGATGATCCTCTTAAATTCGGTACCTTCATTCATGTCATCAAAGGAGCTCCTTGCCTCTGGATGACGCAAGAGACTCTTGGGTGTCATAAGGATGAGGGGTTTCCTAAATGGTAAGGCAATTTGTCTCCTGAGAACATGAAACAAATTGGCTGGGGTTGTGCAGTTTGCTACAATCCAGTTGATATCGTGAAGTTGACGTACTGCAAAATCATCGCTTTCCGGTGGGAAATAGTCGGGATCGTCAGACGACATCTGTAGGAAACGTTCCAGACGAGCGCTAGAATGTTCTGGTCCCTGTCCTGAAAAAATGAAAATGGATAAGAATTATTTGGTAATAAATAACTGCATTTTGATGGAGTTTGTGCTTGGTTCTAAGGGTAAGTTTATAGTAAATTCTCGTTCAAGCCTGGACTGAAGCTTTAGCTCTTGATGTACTTGAGACGAAGCTCAGTCGAAGCTTGAAATGGGTATTCTTTATATACGTTCCTTAAACTTTGGTTTCCTAGAAAGGCGGTGCCGTAATGGTGACAATAATAAAATGGTAAATGACATCACAGAAAATGGTCTTATTCAAGGTGATCCAAAAGTAATGATTCACAGAGACATACTAGACATTCGACATCAACATATTTGATTAGAGCTAACAAGCCTTAATAAAATGTTGATAATAAAAAAATACAATCATTATGTTTATGAACGTGTGAATGAAAAAATTTAAGAGCAGAAGTTTTTGGATATCAGAGATCATGTTATATATTTCAATATATCTTCTAAAGAACACCACATAAGCCATGTTTAGGATGTAAATGTGCCCATAACTATTTACCCATAATTCTTAAACCTATCTCATTTTTAACAAAAAAAAAATAGCATGTTTATCATCGGTGTTAGGAATTGCCCATTTTCGGGAAAATTACGTTTCAACAGTCAGCTATCTATATGAATTATTTCAGGAAATTTGAACATAGGGGCTGATGCCAACACAAATTATCCCTGTGGTAATCATTTTTGTCAGTTTTATTTATCGATTTTTGGTAAAAACTAACGGCAAAATAATAACCCACCGTAGCCCAATCGGCCGAAAAACTTGTTAAAATACAACATTTATTTTGACGTCTTCACTGATGTTTGTCTCCATCTTTGTCTAAACATCAGATGTACTTCGGGTATCTTTCACAGCAAAAAAAAAAGTTGATTTTCGGTGAGAACTCTTTTTAAAGAGGAAATTTCTCTTAGAAGACGCTAAGAAATGGCTTTCAGAATATGATGTCGAGATAAAGGAAGGAGCGCTTCGCGGCTAGTGAAGAAAACCTTTGGTAATACCAAATGCCTCTTTTCGCAGCTGAGCGTTTAGTACATAATGATTATGGCCGCTATCTTATGCGACCAATTTCCTAGGAAACCAAACCTTATGATCCGGTTTTTAAAATATTATTAGTAACCTGCCTTCCATTCCATGGGGTAAGAAGAGTGTTAATCCAGTTTGTCGCACCCATTTGGCTTGACCGCTAGATAATAACTGATCGATGATACACTGAGCAGTATTAGCAAAGTCACCGAACTGAGCCTCCCAAATTACTAAAGCATTAGGATTAGTCATGGAATAGCCTAATTCAAATCCAAGTACACCATACTCGGAAAGTGAACTGTTGCACACTGTGTAAGGGGCCTGATCAGGGTATAAATTACAAAGAGGTCTAAAAATTGAATAAAAAAATTAATAATTCTATTTTGCGTCATGTGTAATTGATATATTTATTATGTACTGTAAATAAATGATCTCTATACAGTGTTACCAAATTTCACTAACAAAATTGTACAGGTGAGTCCCTGCTAAAAAAAATGTCAAATTTATAGATTTTTTCAAATAAAAACATATGAATGGATTATTTAAATGGAAGTGTATTTCGTTTGTGACCATATGTTTATATAAATTTGTTTTCTCATTTTTGGTTATGGAATCACCTCTGGAATTTTGTCTGTAGAATATGCAACACCCTGTATTTTATGTACAATTACAAATATGCTCAGGTTAAGATTATCTACTTACCGGTAAGTTGCCTTATCAACTGTTTGGTGATGCAAAACGTGGTGCCTGTGAGAGAATGTACCTCTTTCTACGTCCTGTCCGGATAATCTAACGTGAATACCTTCTTTTACTAAAGAACCAAAGGCCATTGCTTCTCCAAGAGCCCAGTCAGTTATTCGGTTCTCTACCATCTCCATTCTTGATTTTAAAATACGTTCAATACCTTAAAAAACAATATAATATCAAAGCAAACAATATTTGATTTTATACTATATCAGAAATACAAATGTAGTATAAAAATAAATTATGCCGCGAAATTCACTATTTTAAGGATTGAGATAAGAAATTGTGATATGAAATAAATTTGTGGTAGGAAATGATAATTTCTTAGGCAGAAGAATACAGGATTTTCTATGCACATAATTAGTCATAAATTTAGAACAATTCTAGATTGTGTAATTAATAATAGATTTGTAACCTAGAAAAGTATACAGAGCCTTCATAAATGATTACAAGTCACATCAATTTTATTTGCAACAGTAATTTTATTTTCTTCACGTTAACAATTAAATTTTATGAAAAAAATCTTAAAAAAGGGCTTTTTGGGTAAGAACATTTTACAAGATTTAAAAAAGATTTAATAAAAGAAATGGTCTTAATACAATTATATATTTTAATTATTTGATAATGATTTCATGTCAGTTTGAAATGCTAAAATTTTGTTGCAAAAAATAAAATGAAATTCAACTTTCTAGTGACAAATTTTGCATTATGAATATAAAAAAATGAAATGTGCATAATAATATAAATGTTGAAATCATATGAGTTTAGATCAGCATAATTCCATATTTTTAAATTGGTATGTTGGTTACAACCTATAAAATCTAGTCATTAAAAGATATTGCTACTTTATGCCTATTAGCACAAAGCACTGCCTTGTATAGTCTTTCCGATATCAATTGAAGAATTAAGTCGTTGACGGTATGTACCAGGTTCGGTAGCTGACGCAGCAACTGGGCATTGAAATATTTGAAAAACTTGTTTCCATATTTATTTAACCATACCCATATACAGGTCTGGTCGAACTACATGTGGAGGTGATAGAAATGTATATAGTTGAAGAATGCGAGCGCGGGCAATCAAAATTTAACACAACTGCATTGAGCTACTGGGCAATAAATCTCAGCTTTTGACAAGTGGTTGACAAATTGCCCAGCAGTGCAGTTCAGCAATGCGGAATCTGGTGTGATTTAGGTAATTTAAATTTTTTATAGGCGCCTTCTATTAATCATTTATATTACAATTGCGAAAGGATGAAATAATATTATTACAACATGGCATTAAATAATAATATGTTTAAAAATAATTAAAATATGTTGTTGGTCAATAAATATATAATAGAATTTTTCTACACATTATATACAAATTATTATAATTTTTTAGCTTTAGCAGAAAACTTTTTAAGGGACGCCTATGATACTCATTAAATTTGATTGATCGGTTTTTTTATACATGTTTAACTGACTTCGGAAAGACTATACCTACTAATACAAAGTGACCTACTAATCTGCAGGGATAACTAGTATTACAATACATAATGGGAAATAAAAAACATTAATTAAAAACTAACTGTACTTTTAAAAAATATTTGTGTACTGACTGTTAAATCATATTTGCATATTCTCGTATTCTTACTTTCACATGATGTTATAAATGTCGAGATTAAGTGTATTTGGGTACTAAAATTAATGACGGGCACTATCCATTGAATTCAGCCAATGAATAAATTAGTCATTAATAGACTTCAAGCACAGTACATTATAAACCCTGAAATTCACACGGTTGTCAGCACTTTGAGTTTTGACTTGATAGACAAGGGCAATCATAAAATTTTTATTTGTATGGAAAAATAGATATTTTGTGTTAATATAGATATAATTTAAAAATAATAAAATTATTTATTTAACAAATTAATTATAGTTTTATTAACACTGTGATCTTTTCCCATAATTATATTAGGTACATAGTTTGTTCTCATTTTGTTAGTGACAACATGTTGCGTTATAAATAACAAAAAGTTTTAACGAAATGAATAGGACAATCTACATAATTATAATTTGAAGACGAGTCCTCTTTTGCAGGAAATACAGTTGGAAATGCTTCTTTGTGCAATTATGTAGTAGAAAACAATTTATTTTCGAAATATATTGCAAATGTTTATCACTATTACTTTTTTGTAATACAATTATTTTATAGATTACATAGCTATTTACATTTTTAAAGAATCTAAAGAAATTTAAATTACTTCTGTACAATCACTCATACTGTCTGTGGTTGTCTTGTTTACTAATACTAACCAATGACTATGACTATCTACTACTGACCAGTGATTACTAGTTCAGTGGCATGTGACGTGGAACCGGTAATTTGTTAATCACACTATTTCTATTCAAATTTTCTTTGCACTATCGAATAATTCGAATACTTTGGTACTATTCAATATTCTGATAGTTTTTAAATGATAATGCCCATCATTAACTAAAATCTGTTTCAATAAGAAATGAATATGTACAGGAAATATAATTTTATGACATAAGAATTGGGAAAATATATTAAATGTTAATTTAAATATAAATATTACCTTTGTGAATAATAAATTCGGTTGCGTTTGGAGGTGGTGAGGAAAACCGTTTCCCAATATGCACTAAAGTTTCCTCGTTTACACCTGTAGGGTTAACTTTTAAAGGATCCTTGCCTTCAAAGAAACCAGACCATGGACTATCAATCCAATCCTTATATTTTATGTGTGTCTCTTGACGTGCACGTTCGAAAGCCTCCTCGCAAATTTTATCATATTTATCTTTTACATCTTTGACTTCTTCTTCACTTACAATACCTTCCTTAATTAATTGCTCAGAATAACTTTGTAAGAGAGGTTTAATAGCCTTAATTTTACGATACATAAGGGGTTGGGTGAACATAGGTTCATCAATTTCATTGTGGCCATTCCTGCGATAACATACCAAATCGATAACAACGTCTTTATGGAAAGTTGATCTCCATTCGGCAGCTATGTTACAGACGTGGATCACACTTTCGGGATCATCGGCATTAACATGGAAGATTGGAGCATTTACAACACGGGCGACATCTGAAATTCAAATATTAACGGTATAATAAATGAAAAAATTTGTCACCTGTTTTGCTGCATACCTGTGCAATAAGGAGATGATCTGGAGAAACGAGGATCAGTTGTAAAACCAATTTGGTTGTTTGCAACTATATGAACTGTGCCATGAGTGGTATAATCTGGCAATTCAGACAAGTGCATTGTTTCAAAAACAACACCTTGGCCCGCAAATGCAGCATCACCATGCAACAACACGGACATAACCTAAAATAATTGTTAAATTAAATCATGTAAGTTAACATTATATTTTATAAATACGGCATATTATAAATACCTTTTTCCCCTCTCCATCGCCTCTGTAAAACTGTTCAGCTCTTGTTTTTCCTTGAACAACAGGATCAACAGTTTCCAGATGCGAAGGATTAGCGACAACAGCTAATCTGATATTTTTGTTGGTTACACGATTTAATCTAGAAATAAAATTTAATATTAATTCTTTGGAAAATACTATGAATCTTAGTTATACCTTTCAATGTATGTTCCCAGGTGATATTTTACATCACCGGACCCATCATCGGCCGCTTGCAAACCAGCAAACTGTGTAAACAATTGATGAAGTGGTTTTCTGCAAACATTAGCCAAAACGTTAAGTCGACCACGGTGGGGCATTCCCATAACTATACTTTCAACTCCTAACTCGGTGGATTTATCAATTACAGTTTTCATCGCAGGTATCAAAATTTCACAACCTTCAAGACCAAATCTTTTTTCGGATGACCATTTTCTTGCTAAAAATGATTCAAATCTGCAAAAAAAAATTTGTTCATTTAAAAAATGCCCCATAATTTTAAGTATCATTATGATTAGATTGCAATAAAAATAAATACTTAATTTCTCAAAGTATTTAGCTACTCACCCGGTGGAACGAGTCAAACGTGCTAAAATAAGTCGCTTTTGATCAACACTGAGGTCTGTTACCCCAGGTGTTTCAAGTCGTTGACGAATCCAATTGCACTGTTCCAAACTATTGATAAACATAAATTCTACACCAATATGTCTACAGTATGTAAGTTCCAATCTACGTAAAATTTCACGTAATGGTAAAGCTTTTTCATTGCCGCCAATGAAAGTGGTAGAGGGTAGTTTGAATACCCTGTCCATATCTGCCTCTTCTAAATAAATTCAAAATGTATTTCATTAGAAAAAATCGGGCATTATAGGCTAAGAACGTGGATTGATAGACATATGAGAAACATCAATTAAACGTAAACATAAAAGATAACTTTCACCAAATGAACTAAAAGGTGAAAATATTATTTAATTTTTAATGGTTCCTAAAAAGAGTTATTATTATTTAAAAAAAAAAAGTAATAATGGAGAGCAAATCTGTCTAATGGATGCAAAATATGTCCACAGATGACTGTCGGGAAAAGAAACTTTTTTAGTTTTGATTTATTTTAATGTACTTAAAAATATGTTTGTTAAAGTTATTACTTTAGCATACATACATTTAGATATCAAGTACAGGGTGCCAAGAAAATTAAAAAAATGTGAAATAAATGAAGAGTGAAAATGCTTTATTTCTTTACAATATCATTAAAAGTTGGTTGTAATTAAAAAATAGGAAAAGATTTCAGATTCATTCTCCAATTAATTTTAATTAATAAGTATTATTCCAAACTTTTTTCAAATTCTCTGTTAACAATTTTATATCGTTTCTAGTGCAGTATATATTTTTAATTATTTTGTATTGTAATAATTCAACGTCGCTAAAGAAATCAAAACATTCTAACCCCTCATATCTCTCATATATAAATTTCCATAATGGCCCAATCAGGAGTCAGTCACTGTTAGGTGTCCAAGGGTTCCACTTTTGCCAAAAGTAAAATGTTACTTATTTTGAATGAGAAGTTGAATGAGAAAGGCAACACATGTTAAAAATAAAATGTGACTAACAACTTTTGACATTCTTCTGTGAAAAAATAAGTCATTTCACTCTTCAACTGTTTCGCATTTTCTTAAATTCTGAACAATCTGTACTTAAAATCTAAACGTATTTATGGTAATATGATTATTTTGACCAGATTTTTTTTTCTCTCTTTGCACTAATCTATAAATGTATATGTACATCAAAATTCACAAGTGGTACAAGTATTTTCAACTATGTATATGTTAATTTGGAACGTATAGCATATTTATTAATGGTATTTAAGATTTGTAATAATATAAGTCTGCTTGTCTACTTATAAATAAACTAATACAGGACAAGTGCATATAGAGCGACTCAAAATAAGATTATTTAAGGAAACTCATCTATATACCAACACTCAAAGATACAAGTTACCAAAATGGGAGTTTAAATTTTGAAAATATTAATCCCTACAACTTTTTAACAAAGAGAACCAAATTTAATTTGATTGTGATTGTTAATTAATTATGTTAATGTGAGTGCATCAAAGAGCTGATTAGGAATGACATGCCCCAAAATTTGTCCATTTTTTTCTAACAAAATTTATTTCAGGTCACGCAAGATTAAGTTTTTTTGTAATGCTGTTAACTATTAACAAACCTTATAGTTTTCATGAAAAACAGAATTAAGGGAAGAATGATGTGATTATTGCCAACTAGAAAAAAGGTAAATAGTGCTCCCATTATGATTTATGTGTATGGTATATTTTACGCAATAAATATGACACATGCTGCATGTAACTTTGTGCAACCTAGGTTGCAATTATCAGTAGGTACAGTCGACGCAACATAAAGGTTTCCAACCTAAAAGGCATACTACTTTTAGAGGGGCGAGCCGGTGGACTATTAATAGGAATTTTGAGCGGCATCAATAATTAGAGGCTTGTCATATTTTTTTTGTGTAGCCACATGTGTAACGACACAACAAAAAATTGTAAGCCTTTAGTATATGCATTATAAAAAGAGAAGAGTATACAGATTTTGAAATTATTGTCTCTTGCCATATTATTTTTCTTGTCTCTGAGAAAATTAATATTTTGAAATAAGAATTTGTCATATTCTGCAGAAATTAGGTAGGTAGGTCATGAAAGCAACAAAATAAAAAAATATTGTAAACTACAGTTTTATTATATCTTTACATTTATACAGTTTCGGGAGGAAAGGGAATTATTTTAAGGACGTGTTCTGGAAGTGAAAATAAGTAAATAAGTTCATGACAATATGGGTCCGGAAATATTTCCTTTCTGAGATAGATGTCGAAGGAAATTTAAAATCCGGTTTTTTCTAAATATCTCGAAAACGATTTAAGATATTACACTGTCACTGTACTATACACCAAAGCTCAGTGTAATATCTTTAAATCGTTTCGAAATATTTAGAAAAACAGGATTTTTTTAAATTTTACATCTATCAGAATGGAAGCCGGGTCCATAATGTTATGAACTTATTTACTTATTTTGACTTCATTTTATAAACAACGAAAAAACAAAACAGTCTAATATTTTGTCCAACCACCATCCGAATTAATAACGGCTTGTAATCTGTTTGGCATAGATGTAACAATAATATCGAATATAATTCACGTCTATACCGTTCCAAATATTTTATATACGTTCCCAGAGCATATCTCTATTTGGTGGAATATCGTCATATTGTTCATTCAACTGACACATTACAGAAGCCCATAAATTTTCAATCGGGTTCAAATCGGGACTTTTAGCTGGCCAAGCAAGAACGTTTATATTATTTTGTTCCATAAATGCCCTAACTACAGCTGATGTATGCACTGGTGAATTATCGTGATGAAAAATGAATTCCCTGTGGAATACTGAAACTGAGGGTACCATGATATCGAATAATATAGTGCGGTACTGAAGGCCTGTTAAATTTCCCTCAACCCTCCAAATTACTCCGGGTCCGGCATCTGATATCCATGCCCAAGTAGGCACAGAAAAGCGACCACTACGAGCTCTTTCGCAGACATATCTGGGGTGAAATCGCTGATTTTTTGGGCGATAGACTTTAACTTTTCCAGAATTGGTGGATTGAAATATTTTTTCGTCGGAAAATATGACGTTATTCCAAAAATGTTGCCCCTGTTGAATATAATTTCTGGCAAATTGAAGTCTTCTTTCACGATGCTGGACTGTTAGAAGTTCTTTACTAGGAGCCGTATAATTAAAAAGTCCTTGTTCTTTTAATCTTGCTGTAGCTGTATTTTTACAACTGGGGAAGCCCGTTGCCTCTATTGCGTGGCGTATATCTGTAAATGGATTTTCTCGCATGTATGCTACCAACGATCTGTCTTGATCTTCCGTAGTTTTTCTGTTGATTCCTGTTCCTGGTCGACGATCAACTGACAGCTCAATTTCCCATTTACGATGCAGTTTATTTATAGATGTGTGACTCACATGAAGTTCTCTGGCAACACCTCTTGCTGACCAACCATTTTCCAGCATTGCAATCGCCGGACTTCTGCGACGAGGGGAGAGTTGAGCCATTTTTTTTAACTATTCACACTTACTACTCTGTACACTACAGAATCACTAAATACAACTCAACTAATTGCTATTTAATTAATCACTATCCAAACTACTAATAAATCACTCTGAAATCTCTAACTAAATCACGGTTTTCTGCCTACAAAATTGACACCTGTCACTTTAAAATTTAAAAAATATTGCAGCGCAAGTCTAATGGGAACGCCCCATATAGACAAGCGGTTAAGCCGTCATATTTCAAACAAAATACGATTCAGATTGGAAACCTTTATGTTCGACTGTACATTCCAAAGCCTCTCTTGAGAAATGTCGAACCGGACCAATGTGAAGGGATTACAAATCTTTTGTAACTGCTTATTAATAAAAAAAATATTAAATTCACTCTTTATTATTTTTTTGTGTGCATATCAATTTGCTTATTTAGACTTTTATAAATACATGGCAATAATTTATATAATTTTGTGAATTTCTGTTGCTAGGAAATGTATCTACACTACATTTATTATACATAGTTGAGAAACTGGAATGATTGATACATGCTTGTGTAGGTACATTTCCTAGATAACACAAAAAGGATTGGCAATAGAAGTTTATAAATAGCCCTCAAGATCTATGATCAGCCTAAATCATATACTAAATATGGTATTTTGTTGTAAAATTATTTTTCCAATTTTGAACCCTCACTTTGGGAGGTTATATCTCCTAAAGAGTGCAATTTGCTTTAAATAGACTCACTTTGAATCACCCTATATACATCTGCCAGGTGTCGGTTCATTTACGAATCGCTATGTAACAACAATAACCATATAAAAAGCACTGGTGATTATTTTACATTGGTATGTAGGAAAGATTTATCTTTGTTCTAGTCTAGGTGTAATAGGAATTTTCACCTTTTAAAAATGTAACTGTTGAATGTGAAATGACTATATTTTGAATTTACTGAAATGAAGGAGAGATTATAAGGATTGAATTATTATGAATATCTTTCTTATAATAAAAATAATGCATAAATGTATCTAAATTTTACGGCAGAATTACAGGTTCTCAGAAACTCTTAATCCCAAAAATTAAACATTTAACTATTTAGGGTTTGTATTGTATGACCTGATGAATTTTGATGCAAATATACTTTATTACTAAAAAATACAATATAGCATCATCACCTTCTAATTCATTTTACTGCATACTTAGGTAACACTAAAATCGAATCAGCTTGAAACATTCTAGAGTATATAACTAGGCATATGCAAAGCTGATAAGCAAAAAGTAAATAAAATTAAAAATCTAAACAAAATTGTACAGGTTTTTTTTATTGTATTTTGCATCCACAAAATGGACCATACACGAGGACAAATTATTGAAATAAAAGTTGTAAGATTTTAAGAAACTGTTAAATGTACAAAATACAACTAAACATTTATAATAGCTTTGATAAATGAAATGTCATAGAGTATTAAAATATCCATTTAGAGTATCAAATAATGTCACACATTTAATTCTTTTAAGTAATTTATTAAATAAAATGGAAAAACTAGAAATTCATTGAAGTCTTTACTGCCAAACAATTTCCACGATGGTACAGTCGGCGCCACCCAAATGTGAACGGCAATATTGTACCGTGTAATTTAAACTTCAAATCATAGTCGTAAAATTCAATAGTTGTCAAACATACATATATGTCACTTAGAGCAAACCTAATAAAATGTAAACAATTAACGTGAAATATGCCGGAGCATTTAACTGAAGCGCATAGAGCAAGGGCTATAGCTAAATTAGAAGATAATTGGTCTTTGAGTGAAGTGGCTGCTGATTTAAATGTCAGTAAGAGTTGTATATTTTATATTAAACAACGCTGGCGAGAACAATAATTACAAAGATCTATCAGGCAAGGTGTCGGGAAGGTTTCCTGTGACGCGGAAGACAATGCCTTGGTCGAATTTATCCTTAAGAATACCCTCTCTGTGTTGCGCCACTAAAAAAAGTCTGATTTACTACGATAAAATCTAGATGAAATTTCTATATAAATAACTACCAAAATGCGTTCACATTTGGGTGGCGTCAACTGTACATTGTGTTAGAAAATATTTAAAAAAATTATTTTTTAGAAGAGTTTTGACAGCTCTTATCTCTAATAATAAATATTCTTTGAATGTAGTATACATGCAAGCTATTAGTATTTTTTGATAGTCCACCTATTCCCCAAGTTTGATCAATAAAAAACGAACAACCCTGCATAAAATAGGTACAACAACACCCCTTTCTTCAATTTTTGCTTATCAAAACTACACGAAACATGTACTGGAGAAAAGTGTATACAAAATTGCATGTTTAAAAAAACAAGTTATTAACAAAACTCATTTTGTAACCTTCTTTTGGAGAGACAAATAGTTCTAAAGCTATTTTACATTTTGCCAATTGCTTACTAATGGTAATGTAAGTTAAAAATTAATGAAATTAAAATAACTTAAGTACAAAATTAATCTTTTTTCTTGGAAACCCCATTAGAATTTTCAAAACAATGAACTAATTTTCAGAATATCTAAGGGCATTGAATTTCTGGGGTTTTTATTAAAAGTGACTGCTTGTCATTAGTATAAAATAACTTAAAGTAACTTAAAATCACTAAAAGAGTTGCACTTAAAGTTTGTCCATGTACTTAACACCTAATTTGTTTTGATCTTAGTATTTGGGTTTTTATTTTATTTTAATATAAATAGATAAGACTTTTTCCGAGATAAGACATTGTGTCTTTAATTTATATTAATCAAATAATTACTTTTAAAGATTCAAACATTTAAAACCTTACAACTTTTATATACAGTAATTTATGTATACAGGGTGGGCCAAAAGTACCGGAATGGCAGGATATCTGGGAATATTGAAGGGGTAGGAAAAAAGTAAAGCACTAGGGGTTTAGAATTTTTCCCTGGCTATCCGATGGTGACCTTGAATTTGACCTGGACCATGACCTTTAGTCATATCAAGGCCACAAGATTTTTTTTTAATTGGCACCCCATAATTTTGATCCCGGAAATGGAGCGGAAAATTTTACGTTCGAATATGACCATGCAGGTCAAGATCAAGGTCAAATATCAAAAAGTCCCAAAGTAGCCCAACGGTACCGGAACGGTAGAATAACCACAATCAAGTATGGCCAAGATTGGTCGTTAGAGGTCACTAAAGGCAACAGTTGGTCACTGTTGGTCATTAGTGGTCACCAAAGGTAAAGTGTGGTCATTGAAGATTAACAATGATCACCGAGGGTAAGATTGAAAATTCTCGTGACCTTGATGTGACCTTGAAGGTCATGCTCCAGGTCAAATTCAAGGTCACCATTGGACAGCCATGGAAAAATCCTAAACCCCTAGTGCTTTACTTTTACCCTACCCCTGCAATTCCGGTACTTTTGACCCACCCTATATAATATATAACTTTTCGGATTCATTCTGTACAGTGCAAGTTTAACATCCTCTCACAGTTTAGTTAAAAAGGTATTTGTCAATAGGAATGAAAGAATACAAATAAGCACTAGTTCAGGAAGGGGTATGAGCTGGAATTATAAAAGAAAATTAGTAAAGTTACCTCTTTGATGTTCAAAGGAATAATCTCCCTTTTAAGTATAAGTTACTGTATAAAATGAAAATAAGATACCTAAGTTATATAAAATAATGACTCTTACGTTGCATAAACTGCTGGACTTGCCTTTTCAGCTCTTCTGAATAGGTTCTGGATGGGTGGTCTGGGTTACAACAAAATAAGCAAAAAAAAAACAACAAAATTTTAAATAAAAATAACATCAATGGACAACAAAAAAGGCGTACATGCTTATGATTGGTTAAATTAACGATTAATACGTTTTTATATAAAATTATATTGGTCTAATAAAAAAAAATTATTGCCAACTTCATTCATTTAGAAAATATTTTCATAATCACAAAAAAAGGAGATCAAACAAAAGAATAAAGAAGGCAAAATTCTCCTGTTACTTTTGAATATTAATATGATTGATGGGAAATTTCAACATTTTTATATTTTATTCAAATTGTTCAAATTTAAAAATCGTGTAAAAATTTGTTCAGATTATAAAACAAGACAGTCTTTTAAATTTATAAATTTAATACAGCTAGTATCCTGTCATGCAGATAACTAATTTACTAAAAAGCCACAAAAATTATAAATTTTCTGAGGCAAATATATGTATTAATTAGATACAAGAATATACAAAGCAGTTAACGAATAAAAAAAAATATGAAGAAAAACATTTTGCGTCATGCTTGGAGGACACTGTTTAGGCATTAATAGAATTAGTTGCAGAGTTTTAGATCAAGACAAGATACTGATAGCTTATTAGTTAATAACTTTTAGAAAAATGACCATTAGATCATTCCTGTTTACTAAATCTTACCGAAGTTATAATTTTTGTATACCAATTCCTGTGGCGTTTGGTCATCTAAATCTGCACTGTTGATTCCCAGAGGATCCAGTTTTGCAATGTGATGTCCTCGGATCTAAAAATTATCCAACACCTCTGTCTACCCTTAACCATGTCGTAAGAGGAGAAACAAATTTGACATATCGGCAATGTATGCATTTACATAATTATTTACCAATAAAATTTCACATTTATATTAATCAACCCACATACATTACTGTTATGTTCTTTTTCATAGAGAGAATATAAATATGAACACCACAAAAGCAAACTAAAAGATAACAATAGCGATAGAAAAGATGTCAATATGCAGCTACTAAATTTAGTTGGTTTTACTATAAACTAAGCAAGCGTCTATAAGGAATAAACATGATTTAAATGTTTCAAACTGAACGACCCATTCTGTCTAGCTTTTTTTATTAAAATACTGGAAGTAATTATTGGGGTCGTACCTAGTTTATGGTGACGAGTAATTACGTCAGGAGGTGTACCTGCAGTTTGCGATATAGTAGTGGTACGATCATGATACATGATACCCAGCGGATCCAGCTTAGCAATTATATGACCTCGTGCCTACGGGAGTAAACTGGTTATGGAGAGATTTATATAATTATATATCTTGCCATGGAATTTTGAGAATTGTACCAGTCATGTTATGCATAGAACAAATACAGACCAGACTGATTAAATTCAATTTTTTTAAATTTAAATTTCATTTTAAAATATAAATTTGTTTTATTAAATTCTGCACAATTTTGCAATGTACCTTTACATGTACGTTTCTATATATCTGCTTTTTACTAAAATCAAAAAATATGTAGACATGCATGAAAATTTATTAGGCTAACCAATTTGATTTAATTTTGAGAACGAATTGGTAAAGTCTCTATATACATAGTGTCAGTCATGCTTCAAAGGTTTGGATCATATTACATTAATATAATTTTGCTTTCCTGTAATGTTGAGGGATGTCAATAAAATTTTTTATAGGTAGCATATCAATGTACTTTCATGAAACATTATTTAGACGCCTTTATTTCAGTAGGTATTAATTTTCCAAAAGACATAATTTAATCACAATTGTATAAAATGTCTAACATTGTGTGTACTGTGTGTACATGTGTAACATGTACACATTTAGCAAAAAGGTAAAGATTAATTAGATTAAAATACTGGATTGTCCGTGACATAACTAAGTAGTAGAATTATAAAAATAAAATAAAATAAATGGAAAAAATTTTTTTTGAAGGTCTGTCACTTCTTAACGAAGCATAATTGTATGAATATAACTCGATCCAAGGAAGCTACCCCTTCATTCGTTTCTAGATACACTGTTTAAAAGTATCACATTAAAAAAAATTATCAGAAAGCCTTCTGTACCTATAACTTTAATTTTTGTATGGTTTCAATATTTTAATTGCATCCACATTTTTGTTAGTTTTCAGATCACAAATTATCACTCCTATTTTTCGAATTAAATAAAACTGATATCTGATGTTATACTTTTCAAATCGCAGGGAATATTAATATGTATAAAAACAGCCTTTTATTTATGTAAACTACGTTACTTACCTTTTCAATTTGTTTGATATAAAAGTTTTTACTTGTAAGATTTATTACTAAGCAGCACAAAAATGGAAAATATAAGAAAAAGTCATTATATAGATGAAGTCGTTTAACGTTTTTATAAGAGCACTTACAGAAATTGTTTTTCTTTTTTAATGAATAGTCCCCTTGCTTAATGAAATGGCCCAGAGACAGTGCGATTTATTACATAACAAGTTCTATGATAAACAAGAAATCTCGTGTTATCAATTTTGAATAATTGTAGGATATAGTGAGCAGTGGAACTAATGAACTTGTGCTGTAAAAAAACTTTTTGATGAGTTTTTAAATAACTGCATAGCTCTATTACCATTTTTATAAGTAAATTTATAACCCTACAAACGTTCTTTCAAACTGGGACGAAGTGAGTAATAAATAATAATTGCGTAGAAACACTTATCACTTTATATTTTCTCCTAGTGCCAAAATATTTCAAGGTTCAAATTTTATTTGGAAATACTACCCTGATGTTACGATGATAGTCGCCCTATTTTGGTATACTTCCCAGAAAAAGGTGAAATTGTGATTAGGAATCAATACAGTAATATGCTACTGTCCTCTTTTCTTCGGACCTTCCACACAACATTAGTAGGGTTAAAGTTTATAGATAATAAGCTGTAAAGTTGGCTGGAAGTTGCACCAAAAAATTTATTGTAGAGAACACCCACAAGCTTACCGACAGGTGGACTAAGTGTGTTATGCAGCAAAAGCAGTATATCAAAAAAATAATACACGAATAATTTCTATACCACTCTTGTAGCAATAGAATTAAACGATTCTTTATATAATGACTTTTCCTTGTACAATTCATAATTTAATAATTTTTTGATCTTTAAAAAGGACGCATTAAAAACCATGTGAACCTATTAAATGCAAAAACATTATAAATGGATTTTACTAACTACCAACTAAATGACCACCAACTGTTAATGAATCATATGATTAATCAGTTATAATAATTGAAGATGGATTATTTTTATTATTGTGATTGCCAAACATTAAGTTTAAAAACATGCAAATACAAAAGCCAACCTGCAGGAATTGTAAACAGCGCAATATATAATTCAAATTAAGGAAGAAATATGCGTTTAAATACCATTCATTTAAAATTAATTGGTTAAATTATAAAATATGAAAATTATAAACATTTGTAACTAAATCAACATCCATATTTTGTCAGTAATTTTTCATAAACAAAGCTGGCATAAAAATAAGAGCAACCAAATGGAGTGCTTGAAAAACACGTCATGCACATAACATACATAATTTTGCAAACTTACAATGCCAAGTTAATGCACAGGGAGATGTAATCAGTGTTCTTATATTATCATTTGTTAACCAAACATATTTAAGCAATACACTGCATAAATTGTATTTCTAGGAAGTCTGCATTTTTAAATTTATTTAGTATGCAGGCTTCCGTGACAGTTGTTGATGGTTTTAAATTTTAAACTTACACATTTCTTTACTAATTAATTTAATCTGATATTAAAAAAACATTTCATACTCCACAAAACCTTTCTGATCAAAATTTTTTAGCAAGAACTAAAAAATGCATATAATTATATTCAATTACATCTCCCTGGGCATTGAACTACCACCATAAGTTTTAAAACAACCAGAAACTGCAGACATTTTGAACTTTTCATAAATGTAGGTAGCAAATCCTAGATTTTTTATTTACTTGTTAAGTTCAAACCAACTGTTCTGGTGAGACAAACAAATAAACGGTGCCAAATAAAAATAGTTTCACTAAAAATAATGCATTATTTATTGGAATAATGCCATAGAAGAATACTTAAAAGAAAGTTTATTTATTTCAATGAAATATATTTTTTAATTTGGGTTTGATTTTAATGCATTTACATTTTTATTATCAAAATTACGTACATAATTTATTACATTTGAAGAAATATTGTAGTTTGTTTTGTGCAATCCATTTACTGACAATATAAAAAGCCACTAGTACTTCAGAGATAACAAGATAATTAAAATAAAAAACTATCGTAAATTACAAAATTAATTTACTTTTATATCCATCTCTAATAACTACTGTTTCTTTGATGGTCTAAATGATTAATTTTTGAAGGTTACAACATAGTTATTTATTAAAGGATAGATGTTAATATGGACAAATTTTTTTATTTTTGTTATATGAATTCAAAAATGCTCCACAATCCATAAAATTATAATTTATAAACATAAAGCGAGCAAAATGACATCTCTTTTTATAAAAAAGTGATGCTGATGAATGAAAACAGATTGTTAATAAAGCGAAAGTTAATATTGTTTATTAAAAAAATGCTTTGCTTCATTTTATTTAGTCTCCAACAATACACATAAGTAAGGTTGATCTGATGTAGTGCAGAAGTTTTTTTGCACAAGTTTTTATAAATTTAATATTGATTTATCTTCATTTAATAAAATGGCCGTTCCCAAAGACAATCAAAATAAATATATTTTATTTAACTTTCTTCCTTAATTTAATTTTTAAGTGATTAATGAGACCAATAAATGATCTGTTAGTATTCTTCCAGGCATAACACCCACTGGTCTTGTGACACCTTAACTGATTAGTTACTTTTAAAAGCAGCGTACCTGGTAACTTCTGATGATGGCTTGAACAGCTAAATGATCATCAATAATTTTCTCGTTGATTGGACCCACTGCGGAGGGTGAAGCACCTGTTAAGGATAATAAAGAGGTTGCCGGGATTTCATTCTTGCCCAGTGGGGCGAGAGAAGGTGGAGATTGGTACCCTGGACCTCCTTGGGCTGAGTTTCGGAAAAAGGAATCCCAAGACTACAAATAAAATAAGAGAGCATATATATTTATCCTAATGTAACGGTTTTGAGCAAGTCTGAATACTTCTTATACTTACCACTGTTTACAAATATTGACAACATACAGCTCAAAATGAAATCTTGTGCGACATTTACAGCAATGTGAGATAAATGGTTCATTTTAAACAAGTTTATCAGTAAAGTTAATAGTAAGAAGGAAACCGAGTTCATTATGATCACAGAAAATTTTGTAATTTATTAATTTGGAATTATACTGACAATACATGACACCTGAACTGTCAAGTTCAAACAATTTTACAACCACTGATTTGACATTATACTATGGATAGAATGCAGAGAGGTAGAGTAGGGGCCAAGATGTAAAATGAGATTATTCTCACCTCACGTGACCTGGGGAATTTGCAAGCTTAGCACGTGAGATTTCTCATATCTCTTAGGTGGTATTAAGTGTTATTACCCATCAAAACATGAGTTTTACTTAGGAACAAGTTCACAGCAAGTTTCATTAAAATCTACCATAACATTCTCCAGATATTAGAAAAAACATTTTTTTTTTTTTCAAAAACTTTGACAGTCAATAGCAGAGGAGCCAGGCATTTTTTCTTAATAGAAGTTAGGTCAAATCGTCTTCTTTTGAGTCAAAGGATATCGCAGTACCTTTTTGATCATGTGCTTATGGGACACCCTGTATACATACATATTACATTTGTGTGTGCATATACATACTTGTATTATCTGAAACCGCCTAATCGTGCAGATATGGTAAACATGTCGTGGACCGTTTTAGCTAAGCTTGCAATATGAGTCAGTTGGCGAACCTACTTTGCTGTGTTACGATGTGAACCAGTTTTCGGATGCAATAAACCAAAATTATTGCTTTAATTGTGTTTTATTAAATATCGCTTTTTACCTTAAAAGCTAACATATATGCATATTGTAATTATTTTTCTGTAAAATAATCTTTCAACTAAAGTATAACTGTATAATCTGTATTCTTCAAGGATAGTAGACAAACGCGGAAAAAATAATGCCGAATTACTGGACGTGCCGGTGTAATGAAATGCCGGATTATAGAGATTCTACTGTATTATTTTTCTTCAAATTTATTTTATGTTCTTTGGTGTTTGTATTTTTGTGTTGAATATCTTTAAGTTTGTATGCATTTAATTTTGACTTATATTTATCTTTTCAGTTAGTTTAAAGATTAAAGATAAAATTTTGCAAAATGGTTACATAGTGTTCCTAAAGATAAAGGTACGAGCGACAAATGGGTAGCTATTCTTAGGAGTGCACAAATAATGATGTTTTTTTAATTGGTCAAAATTTACCACAAATGTATACTTAACGTTAAAAATATATGTAGTATTAAATGGAAGTACCATGGTAAAAGTTTCTCCATCATCCCAAAAAACAGCACGAGACATGTTGTATGGTAAATATTTGTAAGTTTTATGTTAAATTTCAGATACTGTTATAATTTCTGCAATAGAATTAATAAATACATCATATGATTCTTTTGTTATACATTGTATGATCTATTACGTTTATGGCATGTGGATGTGAGTATAAATAAAAAACTGTAAATCCATATATATTTTCATATTTATCAATATTTTAATATACCTATTCACAAATTATTTCTTGAACAATTGTAGTTGTGACTTTAGGGAATATGTACAAATTATGTAAGAGCATTTATTTCAATACAGTATAATCTCACTAATCTCACCATTAAAAACCTAAGAGTGCCGGAGTACTGGAAAGTTCGGATTAATGGATAATGTATATGTAAACAGTATTAAATTAAAAAACGTTACTTTTAATTGTTTATTAACAAAGAGATTGGTACATAGATACACATATATTACAGTTGTGTATGCATATATATATGTATATTGTAATGTTTTTATGTTTCTGCAAAATAATCTTTCAACTAAACTATAACTGTATAAACTGTATTCTTCAAGGATAGTAAAGAAACGCGGAAAAAATAACGCCGGATTACTGGACGTGCCGGTGTAGTGAAGTGCCGGATTACAGAGATTATACTGTATTTGATTTCCCACACCCCCACATAAGAGATGTAAGTTTTGCAGAATCCCCTCCCCCCATTCTTATGCAAGATTTTTCTAATCGCAGGGGGTAACAGCATGTTATATAAAAAAATATATCCTGTTTTTCTCATATAGTTATTTGCATATGTTTATTAACTATTTATTTAAATGGTAGTTTTTTTAAATGTCCTGCAACTATTTTCTTTAAATGTTGATAATATCGTCTTACGTAATTATTGTTTTGATTCCTCCTCCCTCCACACAAGGTTTCGTCAGGTTCCATACACCCCCTCACTCCCTTCCGTTCTTACATAATTTGTACAAGGCCCCTTATCTATTTGAATAAAATAATAAATTTTGTACTGCCTTCTATTTATTTCATATTTAAACAAACATTTCATGTACAAATATTGTTTTATAAAGTATAAAATTTTAAAACAGCATATTAATGTCTTCAAAAATAAATATTCTCATCTTTTTAAAAGTTAATTGTTGTGTTGCTACCAAAAAGGAATCAATTTCCTAATCATAAATAGTTTTTTTTTTTCAAATCGACACACTACGATTTGTATCCTAGGTCACATGACTAGGATACTTAAATAGATGCCGCTTGTGCTGTTCATGTTGGAACAGCTACAAAGCATAGAACGTTGGCTTTGGCTCCATCCACAGTATACTGTCAAATCTATGTTTACCACACTAGCATAAAAATTATCGAGAGGTTAATCATTGGGCGAAGAATTACATCCAGATGGATTAATATTGTCAGGGCTGGGGCTGGGTTTTATTGTTGACTGTCAAAATTCGAATGGAATAGAAACAACAGCATTGATAATCACGTTTATCTAATACCTATCAGCATTTTCAAATACTGTTTTTACCTCTTTACTTAAAAATACATTGAAAATAAAATTATTGTAAGTTACGAGATATACAACCTTCTTTACATCACATTTTTTACTTTAAATCATAGCAAGACAGCATCAAAAAGAAATGAAATGCCTATCAGTTTAGGAAACAGCTGATCGCCCACTCCAATTCATCAGAAAAAACTTTGATGGGCTGATGCTTAATCAACACCCATTGGCTTAATTAGAAATGGTCGTTTCTTTCCAGATGAAAAGAAAAATGTAGACGTATCACATGCCATCTGATGCCTCATCTGATTTAATGAGAAACTTGCTGAATATGTATTTATACATTTTAAAGAGATACAGAAAATAAGAATGAATATGGAATAATATAACCAAATACAACGGAATTTAGAGGAAATATTAGGACAAGCGAGTAGTAAAACAGCAAAATAACAGTCACATATGAGAACGTTTTTAATTTTTATTTTATAAGGAATATATTTTAAATATTCTTAAGGAAAATAGGTTTGGAAATAGGTGAAGGTACAATTTTCTAGATAGTGAAATGATTCTTCGAAAGTTACTAAAAAACTTTTAATGTTTCTAGTTATGACTGCCATTTAATATTAATTTTATGATGACTATTCTCACACTAAAATAAAATTAATCACACAAATTATAAAAGAATATAATTTTACCACAGTTATAAAAGGCAACAGTGTTATTCGCACTAAATAATTCATAAATGAGTGTTTATGTCAAGAAAAATTCATTGTTGGTAATTTTACTAATTATAATAAACATACAAGTTTCTTTCGCAATTTTTAAAAATACATATGAACATTAAAGGTGGTAATAAAACCTTTTTGAAGGGGTTAAACTGGTTTTGATTCCATAGAAACTCATAACAATTTGTTTATTCATTCATTTTTAGATATGTTTGTTTCTTCTTAATTAATGAAAGAGGTAAATCAGATACCACATTTAATTGTAACTTTTTTTTTTGGAACTTGCTAAACCTACTTTAAATTGAAAAATTAATTCAGTAACAACAATATGTATTGCAATTATTATTTAAATTATTTTCACGTTATTTATCTGTTAGCTTCTAATGTGAACAATATGATAAATATATCAATGCCACACAATTATCTTGATAGTAATTCCTCGTTATAAAAATAAACTGTCATTTACTCCTTATATTATTTTCATTTTCATTTGAAATGCAGAATGAAGATACATAAATGTTTAATAAACTCCATCCCCATCAGAGTTATATATCACTATACTAAAGAAAAAATAATAATAATTAAACGAAGATAGCTATATATTTATCATATAATTTATTTAAAATTACTTTCTTGGTTTTTCTTTATGCTAATTAATAATTAATATTACCAGTAATCTCATTAAAATAATTCAGTTCAACTTCTCTATGAGCTTGGCAACTGATTCCTTATACCTCTTATATTTACCAATTTTTCACCCAATAAATTGATCAAGAAATTGTCAATTTTATATTGGTGCATATAATAAAAAAATTGAAATTTTTTAGCTTCAATAAACTGATAAGAAGTTGAATAGAACCGATTCTAATTTATTAGCGAATTTTGAGGATATAATTTATATTCAGAAATAATGATATAACAATATCGGTGGTTCAATATTGAGCGATCTCGGAGCGCTCTGGAGCAATCTGTCAGCAATATTTATGTTCAGTATATAAAGTCAAATTGACCTACTTTAGATCTCCGTTTTCGGTGATTAATCCAACTTTCCTCTCGAGCGTTCTCAGTTGATCTGTAAATTTTTTGAGATCAAGTACGAAAACCCAAAACATAACCTTCAGTACGATATTTTGGCAGATTATTAACAAGATTAAAAACACAATTATAAAAGTTAAAAGTGTAATTTATAAAAGTCAACAACAAACGATAACATTCACTAGATAAGATTTTAAAAAATATATTGCATCCCCAATAGATTTAAAATCCTCTTCAAGCTTAGAGGAGGTATTAGAATATAATGATTATTGAGAAATCTACAATATACAATTAATAATATAATTACCGTTCTCTAAAATTCGACGCTTCACTTTATTTTTATCTTTTATAGGGACTCGGTTGCACTTTAAAATTTTCATTGTTAATATAGTTTTTCAAATTATATGGTTAAAAGTAATATTTTTGGATACAAATAGACAAAATAGATGTGAATAAAGTATTATTAGTATATAATTAGTTATAAAGTATTGCATTATTCCAATTTTTATTTAATACTGTACAGACCGCCAAGTCAAAAGATTCCAATTGTCACATAACAGACTGAAGAAAGAGTGTTCCTTGGTTCATGGTTTTTAAAATGTAGTGCACTTTTTAAACGGTAACAAACAATTTATTTAAGATTGATGATCTCATTGTACTATTTCAGAACAATCAGAGCAAAACCTTTGAAAAATTTTAGTTATCTTCTACAATTTTGACACTTTATTTATACCACAAATTTATAATTAAATAGTATATTGTAGAAATCTTATAAATTTCATATCTTCCTTAATAAACAACTTCTACTATCAAAAGTGAATTGTAAATAACTAGCTTAATAAATATTTTGTAAATATTAGTATCCCTACTAATATTATAAATGTGAATGTAAGTTTGTTTGTTACGCTTTCACGCGAAAACTACTTAACCGATCATCATGAAACTTTGTACACATATTCTTGGAGGTATTAGAAGTAACATAGGATACTTTTTATTAAAAAAAAATATTTTTTACGAAAGATTTTCTATCACTCTGCGAGCGAAGCCACGGGTAAAAGCTAGTATATTTATAATAACTATTGTTCCAAAAGGTGGTAGCTTCAGGTTTTGCCAATAAATTCATTAATATATTGTAACATATAAAATGGTATCACAAATATAGTGAATTGTGATAATCTGGTGTAATTTATTAGGTGAAAAATTGATCAATCTAAAGCACGTATGATGTCAGTTGTAACAAAAAAACTAAACCAAAAATATTAAAAACGAAATTTTGTACTCGTTATGTTTATCTTACTTTGTGATTAAGCTATGTTTGGTCATTGAATAGGGTAAAATAAAATAACTATTGCAACTTACAGCATGGACACTTGAGGGATCAGCAAGCCAAGCATTGTACATATCTTCCACATATTGACTGGAACTTCCATTTAAAAATGATTCGGCTGCAGCAGGTACATTGTAATGTCTACATTGGGCGCAGGATACAGTTGGAGCATTTTTAATTAATAACCAGGCAGCAAATTTTTGGCCGGGAGGTCCAATAACGGTGTTAACTAGTGCTCTTGCTCGGTGCATTTTATCCTAAGAAACAATAATTTAAAAAAAATACGTTTTGGTTAATTATTAAATTTATTTAAAAAATGACAGCTTCATTTAAAATTTAAATAATTTATATAAACTTTGCAAAGGACCTCGCACTTTTCTTATGGGAAGTGGGTTTCGGCCAATTTTTTTGAAACTTCGCAGGTCGATAGTTCTTAACATGTAGATCAAAAGTCTCAATGGGCACAAAGCCCCAAATCCACCCCTTCCCCCCCAAAAACTGCCTCCAAGTAGCGAGGGCGATTTAACTGATTTCTGCATGTAAAACAATTTATTTTTTTAATCAACCCAACAATGACCCCAAACAACCACATTTTTGATTAACAAACTGCCCCACTTGACTCCGCCCCTCACACACCCCCCGCCCCCTACGAATCAGCCTACGGATTTTCCAGATTACTGTATTTTATAGTTGCTCGTATTTTTTGCCGTATATTTACACGTATATATTTTGCAAATATTTTTTCACACTGAATTCGAATCTGCAACTCAATTTTATGAAATCGGGTCAGGAAAATTGTTTATTAACAATTTAATTGTTTATATAGCTGTAGAAAGTTTATTTGTGATTTTATGAAAAAATATTTCAAGTAAAAGTTATTTATTTTGATTAAATCTAAAAAAAAGTTTTTATGTGATTTTTTCGAAAAAGTAATATTCAAGCTGTAAAACGCTGTTAAATTTAACACACGTGTATATCTACAACTATCATACATATACTCTTGTGTTAAACTTTGGTGGCGTTTTAAAGCTAAAACATTGATTTTTCAAAAAAAACACAAGAATAGTTTTGTTAGATTTCATTGAAATAAACAACTTTTATTTGAAACTTTTTTTCATAAAACGACAAGTAAACTCCCCGCTACTTGGAGGCAGTTTTTGGGGGGGAAGGGGTGGATTTGGGGCTTTGTGCCCATTGAGACTTTTGATCTACATGTTAAGAACTATCAACCTGCAAAGTTTCAAAAAAATTGGCCGATACCCACTTCCCATAAGAAAAGTGCGAGGTCCTTTTGTATTTTATATTAAAAATTAATTATTGAATTTTTCTTTTATTTTTTTGACTTCATTTGATAGGATTTTTAGAAAAAAATTTTTATTTATTTGAATTGGTTTAATTATCCTGCAAAATGAAATAAAAATAGGTTTCTTATATAAAAAATGTTCTTTGACGATTGAAAATTATGTTTTTTTTATCCTGAGAATTTATTTTTTTCCTGAAGCCGTTATAATCTTTTGTAACATTACAAAAATCTTTTCAGTTTTTAAATAGTCGCAAAGGAAATTTATCAATAAATTGATCTAAACTTACTTCCTTTGTAATAACATAAATACCTAAGAAGTCATTGTATTAGAGTAAAATTAAAAGTTCATATATTCTCGACATAAGTTAAAAAAATTGACAATAGGTTAAAGCAAGAACCTAACCTAACTTTTTGTGGGGCAAATGACGATGACCTTGCTCACAAATTTTCTGAATGTCTTCAATAAAACAATTACCTACGTAAAAGTGTTTCTCTCGCTATTAAATCGGTTGCTACATCAAATCACGTGAAACTAATTTTACCTTACAATTTTGGCAGCTGTCATGCTGCACGATCCGAAAAAAAATTTGACTTGAATTGAAATTGAGAATAAACAAATCCAAGAAGTAGAATAAATTCTGGTATTAACTCGAACTTTCGCTCGACGTCTAAAACGAAACGGATTATTAAACATATTTGTTAAAATTAAGGCAAAACCAAATGAAATCGATATGACCTATCCTAATGCCCATTATATAACCAGTAAGCACTTATTAAATTGCACAATAAGAAATTATGTAGATAAGTATTATTAATCTTTTTTTTTAATTTTAGAAAATACAAGAAAATTAGTCAAGAAATTACCTTGTATTATATTCCACGACCCACTAATCCCAAAACCGAGCACTGTTTTTCCTGCACTAAAGTTGGACGTTGGACTTGGACTTGTCAGAATTTAGGCATGTTTTGTCAAAGATATAAGAAACAGCGGAACGCAACGTAGGATCTCCCATCATTGTTTAAATACCATATCCCTATACTATTTAAGCCCTGTTCGTTAGATGCTACTCCTAGTTGCTCCAAGAGATCTTGGATCATGAAGAGTACGGAGCAGTGACGTCGACAGATCCTTTTAGATCACAAAGTAGAGCAGTCAGATCTTGGAGTAATTTGCCTGCGTTCGCTAAGACGACTTGAACATAATCTATCATAAAAAAAATTCTATAATAACCTATGCTTTAATTTGTTGTAAACGTGTGTGTTTTAAGTTTACTTTGTCTAGGGTATTTTTAGCAGTTTTTCTCGTGTTTAGGTATACAAAAGGCAAATTTGTATCCACGATGAATAAAGAAAACTTATAAGGTTTATCGGCGGAATTACTAGTGGAAGAAGGAGAAAATGGATTGGAAAATATTTAGACAAAGATTGTGAATATGTCATAAATATTATTTTGTCACGTGCCTTAATTAATAAGAAGTGCATTCCCATGTTTACCGGCATACATCACATATATCAACCCCCTGTATCAACCAATAAAAATAAAATCAGCTGATTGCTCTACTCCGTTTGCTCCAGCACAAATGAGAGTAATCAGAGTAATGATCTTATTGATCAGAGTGAACTCCTGCATAATGAACAACATAGATTTTGTGCTCGGCTTTAACGAACGCCGATAAAATACTCCGATTAAGTTGGAGTATGGCAAGCAGACACAACGAACAGGACTTTAAGAATGTCACTTCATTCCTAGATTATATACTTACTGCATTCGAGATGTGGAAGAATCATATTAGTTGTATTCTCTATAGTAAATCATTTTCTTACTTCTACCTAAGACGAAATGAAGTAAAGAAGATTCTAAAAAGAATACATTTATAGATTCATGGTTTCAAATTAGTCAGTATTTTAAAAAGCTAGCTTAATTGGAGAAAG